>NC_133328.1:30942954-31146921 GCF_042186555.1 Aquarana catesbeiana | reverse complement strand
ACGAGTACTGCACTTGCCAGGCAACGGGTGGCGGCTTCACCTGCATCTAGGCAGTCTCGTCTTCCTCCTTGGCATCACGGCGGCTCTGCGTCTCCTCCTTCCTCCTCCTAGGCCAATGGGCTCGCTTTTCCTTTCGGCCAATCGAGAAACGAGACTCACTTCTTGATTGGCCAGAAGGAGAATCAGTGTGACAATAGCGAATATTTATTCACTATTATCACACAGCTGGGTGAGCTCACACTTTTTTTGAAGCCTATTAGAGCCTCTGGCTGTAATCAAGTGCTTAAAAAAAAACAAAAACCCCATTGGAATCCATGCGTCTGGCACCCTGCGTGTAGATTAGAAGCCAGACGCATGGAGGGGGGGGGGGGTATGGGGGCGGCTCCGCATTACGGGCTGCCACTGTTTAGGAGTGTGTCTATAGGAATGTTTGACCATTCCTCCAGAAACACATTTGTGAGGTCAGGCACTGATGTTGGACAAGAAAGTTCTGGCTCGCAGTCCTCTGCTCTAATTCATCCCAAAGGTGTTTTATGGGGTTAAGGTCAGGACAGTCAGGTCAGCCAATGGCACTTGCTGCTGTCTGAGCCAATGAGGAGGGAGAGTCCCGGACAGCCGACACTCTCGTGCAACATCGCTGGATCGAGATAGGGCTCAGGTAGGTATTGGGGGGGTTGATCAATTGTGATCTGCATGTGTGTGTGTATGTGAGAGTGAGGCTATGAAAGGTGGATTTCAAATATGGTAGCCACCGCTGTCCTCTTTAGACATTAGGTCTTTTTAATATGTATTGGGAATAGAGATATACTTTTTGTATTATATTTATGTTGATGTAAGTTACCGTATTTATCGGCGTATAACACGCACCGGCGTATAACACGCACCCCAATTTAGGAGGGAATTTTAAGGAAAAAAAACTTTTAGGAGGGAAGTTGAAGGGAAAAAAACTTACATTTAAATGCCCATCATTGCAGCCTTCTCAGTGCAGCCTTCTCAGTGCAGCCTTCCCCAGTGCAGCCTTGTCAGTGCAGCCATGTCAGTGCAGCCATGTCAGTGCAGCCTTGTCAGTGCAGTCTTGTCAGTGCAGCCATGTCAGTGCAGCCTCGTCAGTGCAGCCATGTCAGTGCAGCCTTCCCCAGTGCAGCCTTCCCCAGTGCAGCCTTCCCCAGTGCAGCCTCCCCCAGTGCAGCCTCCCCCAGTGCAGCCTCGCCCAGTGCAGCCTTGCCCAGTGCAGCCTTCAATCCCCTGTCTTCAAAATCGCCGACTGCGATTTGAAAATGGCGCCGCCGGCGCCGAAATACACAGAGCCGGTCCTCGGCTCTTTCCGGCGGCTCTCGTTCACTTTCGGCTCCACTCGTAGTCCCGAGCGGAAGCTAATCCGAACCTAGCCGAGTAGGTTCGGATAGCTCCGCTCGGGACTACGAGTGGAGCCGAAAATGAACGAGAGCCGCCGGAAAGAGCCGAGGACCGGCTCTGTGTATTTCGGCGCCGGCGGCGCCATTTTCAAATCGCGGTCGGCGATTTTTGAGTTGTGCAGCTCAGGGGATCGGCGTATAACACGCACCTGCGACTTTCCCCTGATTTTAAGGGGAAAAAAGTGAGTGTTATACGCCGATAAATACGGTAAATATTTTATTTGGATATTTTTCTACAAGGATAATCAATAAATGACTAATAGCTTTACCACCGGCCTGTCCTCTCTGAAGAATTGCTGTGTGATTTTCACAAATTTGTTTCTATAGGTATTGGGGGGGGGGGGGATGCTGCTGCACACAGAAGGTTTTTTATCTTAATGCATAGAATGCATTAAAGTGATTGTAAACCCTTACAACACACTTTTTTGCTACAGGTAAGCCTATAATAAGGCTTACCTGTAGCTACCCTGGACCTGAACCGGTTTAGGAGGTATCCCCTGTATCTGCATGTGCCAACGTCATCGCCACATGCGCACTGAAGCAATGGCATGTACCTGCTTCAGTGAGTGTGTCATTACCGGTGGCTCCCGCGTGCATGCGGCTCCGGCCAATCAAAGCGCAGTGGAGCAGTAAAATAGTGCTTTTGAGAGTCACAACATATTATTATATAAGACTGTTACCGCAAACAGAGCAATATGGTTGTATTAGAACACTCAAACGAAAAAAAAAACAAAAACATTTTATTCAACTGTATACACTATATGGCCAAACTCATGAACATCTGACCATTACACCTTCCTATATGGCCAAAAGTATGTGGACTCCCCTCCAAATTATTGAGTTCAGGTGTTCCAGTTAAGGGTACTGTTAATATTACAGCATACAAAGACATTATAGACCATTGTGTTCTTCAAACTCACAGTTTGGTGAAGGCCCTTTTCTGTCCTCAGCATGGCTGTACCACTCCTGAATACAAAGCCAGCTCCATAAAGACATGCTTTGACCTGTTTTGGATGGAGGAACTTGAGTTGCCTGCATAGAGTCCTGACCTCAACTCTACTGAGAACTGTACCTCTGGGATAGGAAGGTGGACTGTGAGCCACGTAGGACTTCTCATCCTACATCAGTACTTGACCCAGAAAATGCTCTTTTGGCTGAATGGGCACAAATTCCCCCCAGACCCAATACAAAATCTTGTGAAAGCCTTATGCCCTGTACACACGATCGGACTTTCCGACAACAAAACCATGGATTTTTGTTCGAAGGGATGTTGGTTCCAACTTGTCTTGCATACACACAGTCACACAAATTTTGGCAAACAATTATGAACGTGGGAACGTGGTGACGCGGTTGGACTTTCAGCCAACAAGCTCACATCCAACATTTGTTGTCGGAAAATCCGATCATGTGTATGGGGAATTACTTTCACTCTGGTTATCTGGACAGTCATATAGGGGCAATCTCCCCAACAAGGAAACAGACAGCAGTTAACTCAAAATGTCAGCTTAGTTGGATATCTGCATGTCCCAGTTGGGGTTACAACTCTGAGGAGAGACATACAGTATATCTTCTTGATACCTTTCTGAGGCATCTACCAAAATCCAACATTTCATACGTGATGAATTATTTTTAATATTGCACCTAAGGGGTGAAGACTAGTTCCCATCCAAGTGTAGCGCTTACCACCGAAAGGGCCGCTGTTTTGTCCCAGATTCTTTTCTGCAATAGCAGCCAGGCACACAGCAACAGTCACTCTTCTGGCTCAATAAACAGTCTAGAGGTTATCTTTTTTGAATGTTTTTGCTGATTAACTTGGATAGGGCATAGAGAGCTGTGGGATACTCCATGAATGCTGAGCTATGAATTGAGGACACTCCCCCGCTGTAATATTACGTCCCAGAACAGTCTCTATAACCAATGTTAATTTTTGTCGAAGAAAATATTTTTGTAGACTAAAATAACACAGGTACTAGAGATTTTATACGACTAAAATACGACTAAAACAATTCAGATGACAAAAAATACAACTAAAACTAAAATGGCATTTTAGTCAAAAGAATATGACTAAAACTAAATTGAAATTTGACGTTAAAATTTACACTCCAACAAAAGCCCAGAAAATGAACAGCACCGGGACACTTTCAGCAATGTCTCAGGCCAGGCAAGGACTAGTAAAGATATGCTAAAGATATCAGCAGCAACAGTCACTAGAATCTTTCAGTCAGACCTCACAATGTCAATGGATTCCTCTCTTCGGTATCAGACTGACAATTCCTCCATGAGTCTCCTAGATTGCCAGTGAAATCTTTAGAGATTTTAGCAGAACAGCCCCCCCCCCCAGCTCTGACACAGCTGGGACCTTGATGAGTACAAGTAGAATTTTCATCTTGGCTGCCCAGAAGGGCAGCAGGTCTTCAGGCTGGAAACTTCTCCTCTTGGACAAGAACGTGGCTGCCTCAGGCCCCAGACTATTTATGCACTCTGCAGCCACCTACTGGGCACCCTCCCCCTGCCACATAAATATTCAGACTGCTGGTTTGCGTCCTCCCAACCCACTATATTCTGGACCCCTCCAGAAGACAGATTAGAGCAATCAAACCTACAGCCTGCAGGGCCCAGAACAGCCCAGAGCAATCATACACTGCTCAACTGATTACAGAAGAGCCACCAGAACTAAATGTACCTGATCTAAATAGCAACCTATCAGGATGGTGCTGCACAAGTTTATGTTTGCCCAGAGGCATCTTTATGTTAAAAATGTAGGAAAAAATAGCGATAAATCCTCCTATACATGAACCTAAAAGGATCGCTACAATCTATATGAGGTTATTTTTTTTTTGGAAGTATGATGTGATTTTAAATGTTTTTAACTTAAGCCGATCTCAGGGCTACAAGTATAATAATTTGGCAATAACAAAGATTTTTCTTTGTTTTTGTATTTGTCACAGATGATTTCTTTGAGACCCCAAGCTTTCATTAAATTAAGTCCCATACATATTATTATATGTGGGGTCTTCAAAAAGTTTCCACTTTTTTTATTTTATTTAATAGCGTTAAAAAAAAGTGAAAACACTTTTTGAAAAACTCGTATTTCGAAGACGGAAGAGTTCTCGGTTCAGTGTATTTTGTATCGCTTTATATTATTTGAGCGCACAAACCCTTACCCCCCATTTGCTTGCTTAGGTTTTTATTGCCTTCTGTGTCCCCAATGATGAGAGTCATCCCCCCCCCTCTGTTTTTTCTGGTAACTATTGTCGTCATGAATAAAAGTGATGGGAAATTAAACAGGAATAAAGCAGAAATCTTCCTCTACAAAGTGAGGGATTTCCCTGACTTTGGAGAGATTTCCTCTCACTTCCTGCTGTGTCTACAAGACAAGGAAGTGAAGGGAAATCTCCCCAATGGGACACAAATGGCAAAAATTCCTGACTACTAAAAAGTTGCATTTTGGAAGGAATGGTCAGCAATGTCTCTGTGATTCCCTCATGGCAGCTTTCCTTTGGGTGCACCTGTAGGGTTTTATAGGGCATAAACTCATAAACAACATTTATATGTTTGGCAAAGCATGTTTAGTAGCATTTTACATTTTTATATGTTTTTCCGTTACCCTAAAAAAAAAGTTTCGATTTACTTTTATGTTAAAAATACAAATGTAGTGTGTGCACTTTTGTCTATTGGCATTCATTCTCACGGGCTGAACACCGCATGTAAGACTGTAGTATGTACATAGCTCCCTGATTTCGAGGGACTGTCCCTGATTTCGAGGGACTGTCCCTGATTTGGAACAAAGTCCCTCTGTCCCTCATTCCTCCTCATTTGTCCCTCATTTTGGTCTGATATATATAGCTGTATATAAAATTCACTTTTTATGTTTTAAAAAGTGTTTCCCAGCGCTAAACCTTCCATCCAATTTCTAAAATGCTGCATTTGTTCATTTTAAAAGCCAATATAAAGGAAAAGTAGTGGTAAAAAAAAAGCCCTTCTGGATTTAATTAACCTTTTTTTGGTAATTCTCCTTTAAGGGGGTGTGGCAGAGGGCGTGTCCAATGCCTACATACATTTGTTAGTAGGAGTCCCTCATTCCCATCTCAAAATGTTGGGAGGTATGTATGTATGATGCAATGCAGGGCAGTGAATATAGCATACCTCCACTGAAGTGTAAAGTCAAGAACAAGGATCCATGCCTTCCCTCCTGTCAGATCGGCGATCTGCCTTGTTTACATAGGCAGATGGCTGTTCTCTCTCACTGCCTGATGATCGGCAGCTGCCGGAGGACATCGTTGATTGGCTCAAACTGTGGGTAATCACAGCAGGAGGGAGCCGCCAGCGGCGTGCATGCGTGCCCCCGACCCCGAAGAGTCAGATCATGTATACGTGATCCGGTGCCTTCTTGTAGCAGTAAAACTGCTATAGGGCAGACATTAAGTGGTTAAAGGCCTCCATAAAGTGTTCTGAGATCCTACATACAACAAAACACCAACCAGAAAAATCATAATCCCAGCATTTCAATACTATGTCCAACATACTCCTTATGTCACACTTACCTCTTTAACCACTTGCCGACCGGCTCACGCCGATATACATTGCCAAGGTGGCACGGCTGCGCAAAACAATGTACCCGTAGATCGCTGTGTCATCCGTGGCTAGCGGGCGTGTGTACGCCGCCGGCGTGTGCCTGAAGACTCGATGTCCGCCGGTGGCCCGCTATCGTGGCAGAACAGGGAGATGCCTATGTAAACAAGGAATTTCCCTGTTCTGCCTAGCAACATGACAGAGATCTACTGCTCCCAGTGATCTCTGTCATGTTCTAGTGAGCCCATCCCCCCTACAGTTAGAACATGCTGAGGGAACACACTTAACCCCTTGATCGCCCTCTAGTGTTTAACCCCTTCCCTGCCAGTGACATTTACACAGTAATCAGTAATCACAGTAATGCATTTTTATAGCACTGATCGCTGCATAAATGACAATGATCCCAAAATAGTGTCAAAAGTGTCCGATCTGTCCGCCGCAATGTCGCAGTCACGTTAAAAACATCACAGATCGCCGCCATTATTAATAAAAAAAATTATTAATAAAAATGCCATAAATCTATCCCCTATTTTGTAGACGCGATAACTATTGCGCAAACCAATCAATATACGCTTATTGCGATTTTTTTTTTTTACCAAAAATATGTAGAAGAATACATATCGGCCTAAACTGAGGAAGAAATTTGTTTTTTTTATTTTTTGGGGGATATTTATTACAGCAAAAAGTAAAAAATATTGCTTTTTTTTCAAAATTTTAGCTCTGTTTTGTTTATAGAGCAAAAAATAAAAACCGCAGAGGTGATCAAATACAACCAAAAGAAAGCTCTATTTGTGGAGGAAAAAAGGACTTCAATTTTGTTTGGGTACAACATCGCACGACCGCGCAATTGTCAGTTAAAGCGATGCAGTGCCATATCGCAAAAAAGGGCTTGGTCAGGAAGGGGTAAATCCTTCCGGGGCTGAAGTGGTTAAAGTGGTTGTAAACCCTTACTTATACCCAGTGAATTGACTGGCCTCAGGTGATACACAGAGATTAAACAGATCTCCCCACATAAGTTGTACCTGTTTATCTGCTGTCTTCTCTTCTCTACTTCTGTTCAAAGTACAAAATCTTTAACGTTAGTCTGAGCGTTCAGAAAAAAAAGGGGGAGGAGCTGAAGTCACACTCTGCAGAGGAAAGCTGATTGGAAAGGAGGGAAGGGACAATGGTTGTCTATAGGAAACGAATGATTTAGCTTTCTTAGTCATCACTGCCCCCCCAAATTTGCTGATAGGCCAATAAAGTTACAGCAGAACACTGATGGGGACAATCCCTGTGTACATCCTACAGTATTGGAATAAGAACAGTGGAGCTCTCTTCCTTTCCTTCCCTTCCCAGTATGACCCATGCTGTACAGGGGTTTACTTTTATTTCTACTAGCTGTGTTAAAAAATATGTGTATTTTTTATGAATGCATAACTTGACTAAAAGGTGTTTTCATAAAGGATCGGTCCACCCATAATTGACATGTAGGTGAAGACTATTGGGCTGGGGCAGTTTTTGGTTTCTTATATGTTTTGGATACTCCAGTAGTGAAATCCCTTCCTTGATTCCCAACTTTTTTCCTGTCCGCCTGGGAGTTTTGGGTGTTCCCACTCACCTATGTGTGTTCTATTGTGTTTTTTTACCATTTCATGAAGACATTATGTTAGGCAGTTTGCTCCATCCAGCTTTTATACATATGGATGCCTTCTCTATTATAACAGTTTATATAACGGGAACAGCTGTATGGGTGAAGAAGCTATTGGATGATATCCTTTTGAGTATAAGATATTATTACCTGTGGGTTATATTCTAGGCACTTTAGGTCAGCAGGTGGGCAGAGACAAGCTTTCCTTTGGTTCTTATCTACTAATTATGACAACTTAGTATCTATTGATTTCAAGTGCTTGCAATAATTATGGAGAATTGAATGGTAACAGCTCAGGTAGGAATGACTACTGTCATAGTGAAGATTATGTTGGCTTTTGGTGGTATAATATTTAGGTGGTTCACAGGACAGTTAGCTTGTAGAACAAATACTGTAGAGAAATCAATTATAGAACACAGCGTTGAGCTCTTTTAAAGCTAGTGGGATGCAATGATCGCATACCTTGGATGTAGATGTACTGAGCTCTATGAGAGTTCCGTTTGGGTTTCCGAAGAGTGGTGATGCTTACCTGTTGTCTTCACTTACCTTGGTAGGAATTACGGTAGATATGGGGCAGAGAGGAGAAGAAGTGGAGAGAAAGAGAAGAGGAATAGGAGAGCTCCAGGAATTCATCCAGCTTAGGTCTCAGCTAAACCTAGCTGCAGACCCACAGCCAAGGCTAAGTCAGCAGCTATTCTGGATCCTGGGAGTTTCCTAAGGGACTGAGTGAGTAACAAACCAGCCATCAACCCTAAGTGAGCAAGAAGACAGTGTAGTGCAATACCTACCGTGTCTGGGACAGAGTATAGCTCAAGTGCAGCGCAAGACCACCAGGAGCATGCTAATTCTTCAACCTTGGGACTAGAGCTACCAGGTGCCGTGTCTTTAATACAACTTTTTGGAACTGTTATTCCTTTTTTGTTCTGCACTACTACTCCCACAGCTGTGCAACACAGCTTGCATCCTGAAATTAGAGCATCCATAGACTTAGCAGGTTCTCAACTGTTTTTACATAGTTCTACAATATTTCTTCAACGTGGGATATCCCATGCACCCCTATTCCCCATTTAAGTTTATTGTTCCTAAAATAAACACCAAAAACCAAAACCCCTAGACTGAGACTAGATTCCAACCAAATCCAGATCATCCCTGTTATTAGGTTCATGATGTCATTACCCTAATATGGCCATGCCATTGACCTAGTATGGCAGTGTGGCCATACAGAGTCAATGACGTCATGAGCATCCCTGCTCCTTTGTGCATGTGCAGCTGAGAAATGGCGGGAAATGCCCCAGTCTTACAATTGATTTGGCCGGCAGGGATTCGGTCAAATGAAAGCTTTCCATCGTTCTGCTGAACTAAGACCAGATTCAGACCAAACCCAGATCATCCCTGCTATTAGGTCAATGATGGGATGAGCATCCTTGCCCCTTTGTGTACATGCAGTCCCTGCCCAACATCTGATTGGGTCAGCAGGGATGCAGATGTGTGACAGCTTTTCATGGGTGCTCCAAACTTGGTCTGGACTAAGTTTGGACAAAACCTTGCTCACCCCCAGTCTTTAGCATCCATCAGACAGTGAAATATTAGGTGCACTGAGTCTAGAGCAGGGAACACCAGGGTTCCTCCAGAGGTTGCTAGGGGTTCCTTGAGCAATGTGCAATTTCTGCCTCTCAGATAAGTTCCCACTGACACCATTGATATTTTTAGCTATCTGTAAGGGGGTAATTCTTCCCAACGACTAAAAGTGTAAGGAGCATTCTTCCCCACTGACCATCACACTAGTGTATCATGAGTTGTAGATAAAATAATTCATATCAGGGCTTCCCTGAGACCAGAAAGTTATTTCAAGGGTTCCTTTGTGTTGAAATTGTTGAGAAAGGCTGATCTAGAGATATACTTGTCTAGTGATCTACATTTGTTAAAATGTGACAGGATAATTATGAACCAAAAATATAAATTGACACATTTGGAAGCCAAATTTAGCTTGTTCCCTTTGACAAGCGTTGAAAAATCCCCAAGTAGAAACCTTCGACAAGCCAAATTCTACAACACACAAGACCACCAAACAACTGTAAAAAAAAGCCGTCCACCGTGCTTCCAATTACCATGTTCTAAAAACTGCACCACAAATGAATTTTGGAAAAGTCACGGGTGAGAAGCCAAAAGTTTTATTAGATACAGCCTCCAAGATTTACTACCTTCATAGACCAATCAGACTTTATTTTCTACATTGGCCAGTCAATTATATGTACAATTATGCTTTTCCCGCACTGGAAAAAATTTGTACTTGGAAATCAAATATATCTAATAAACTATGACAAGCTGCATATGTTTTCTAATAAGCTACAGATCGCCTGTACTGCATTACTGCTGGTTCATCTAGGAGTAAGCTCTTGGAAAATAAAAAAAGAAGAACAGAACAACATTTAAACCTGCTGAAAAATAGTTTTCTTGTATAAAGGAGAAAGCCGGACACCTGATAATAAACATCCCGGAGAAAGTCCTGATCCAATTAGTAGGTCATTGTCTCTGGATTTGTATTCCTTTGAATTTTGGGCATCATTACTGATGAAAGTACATATGGCTATTTAACTTTTCAGTTCAACATCCAGCTGCTGAGTTGATGAACGACAGAGGTAGAAAACATTTGGAAGAGGAAGTGGAGTTACTGTGGTGTAATTATCGGAGGATACTTCCAAGGAACTACCAGCAACATTATCTGCAAGCGAATGACTCATGGTAAGCACCTCTGCAGATCAAATAGCACATGGATAATCTCCGGGACTGCCTGCATAATCTTTACGCCAAGGCATTGCGTTACGGACCTGAAAAGAGATAGAAGGAGCCATTCATCAAAGTTCTAGAACAACGTTTCCCAACCTTTGTTCACTTACAGCATCCTTGAAAAGTATGCAAAACCTTGAGGAACCCCGGGTGAATTATACCCTGTTTTTTCAGGACATATTGGGCTTTCGCTTGGTAGTAAATAATATTGGATATCTCCGGATAGTGTTTTTATTAGTAAGATAAAATTAGCCCACAATAGAATTTTTTTTTAAACTTTAGCTGTATATTTTATACCTTTTTTATGATCTACCGCAAAAACAAAAATGCACAATTAATTATCCTACCATTGACATGTATGGAGATACCATGTACTGTACAGGTGCATCTCAAAACATTTGAATATCATCAAAAAGTGAAACTCATATATTATAGAGATTCATTACACACAGGGTGATATATTTCAAGCATTTATTTCTTTTATTTTTGATGATTATGGATTACAGCTAGTAAAAACCCAAAATTCAGTTTGTGAAAAAGTATATATTGTAGACTCATGGTGTCACATTCTAATCAGCTAATTAACTCAAAACACTTGTAAAGATTCCATGAGCCTTCAAAGGGGTTGTAAAGTCAGAAGGTTTTTTTTAATCTTAATGCATTCTATGCATTCTTAATGCATGCGTGTGTATGGTCCATCGGACTTTTGCTGGCCGAATTCCAGCCAGCAAAAGATTGAGAGCATGTTCTCAATTTTTAGATTGGGAAAAGTTCCTATCTGAAAATGCGATCGTCTGCGGCAATTCCGACGCGCAAAATTCCTATGCATGCTCAGAAACAATTCGATCTTTTTCCGACGAGAAGTCCGATCGTGTGTACGCGGCATAAGACTAGGAGCTGTCACTGTGCTAGGGACGCACAATCAAGCAGGCTCCCAGCAAAAACACATGCCACATATTTGGCGCCATGAAGGGAAGCCCACTTCTGTGAGGCTGTAAATGTATGTGTTACTCGAAACCCAGACAGCAGCCTAGGATGACGTGGCACCCCGATTGAGAAAGGCTGTTCACTTTGTGTGTATTTGTTAAAGCCCAATTCCAATTAGATTTTTTTTTAAAAAAAGTGAATATGGGTTGAAAACCCATATGAAATGGATTGATGGGTATACGAGTGACAAGCTCCCTGCACAGTGCTCCAATCAACAATGCTGCTCAGGGAGTGTGAGGACCTCTGCAGAAAGACCACTGCTTCCACACAGCACTGGTCCTTTTCTACATCATGCTGGCAGGGCACAGGCTTTTTACTTTGTGATTGCTTTCTAAAGAGAATTAACTGTAAACCTTTTGTTTTGATGCCTCTAATAATATATTTAATACTTAACTCCTTCCAGCCCGCAGAAGGAAGCCCTTTAAAAGTTCATAAGACTGGAGAGGTTTCATGGATGTCCGGGTCATGTGATCACTGTGATTGGTTGTTACAGTCATCACATGTTACATAGTTACATAGTTAGTCAGGTTGAAAAAAAGACACAAGTTCATCTACTTCAACCATAAAAAACAAAAACAAAACAAAAAAAAACAAAAAAAATAAATTAAATAAAAATTAATTAATGGATAAAATAAAAAATATCATAAAATCCCATATACCCAATCCTATACCCACAGTTGATCCAGAGGAAGGCAAAAAAACCCCAGAAAAGCATGATCCAATTTGCTACAGCAGGGAAAAAAATTCCTTCCTGATCCCAGAAAGGCAATCGGATTTTCCCTGGATCAACTTTACCTATAAATGTTAGCATCCAGTTATATTATGTACATTTAGGAAAGAATCCAGGCCTTTCTTAAAGCAATCTACTGAGCTGGCCAGAACCACCTCTGGAGGGAGTCTATTCCACATTTTCACAGCTCTTACTGTGAAGAAACCTTTCCGTATTTGGAGATGAAATCTCTTTTCCTCTACACGTAAAGAGTGCCCCCTTGTCCTCTGTGATGACCGTAAAGTGAATAACTCAAAACCAAGCTCACTATATGGACCCCTTATATATTTATACATGGTGATCATATCCCCCTTAATCTCCTCTTCTCAAGAGAGAATAAATTCAGTTCCTCTAATCTTTCCTCAGAGCTGAGCTCCTCCATGCCTCTTATCAGTTTGGTTGCCCTTCTCTGTACTTTCTCCAGTTTCCCGATATCCTTTTTGTGAACTGGTGCCCAAAACTGAACCGCATATTCCAGATGAGGTCTTACTAATGATTTGTACAGGGGGGCAAAATTATATCTCTCTCTATGGAGTCCATACCTCTCTTAATACAAGAAAGGACTTTGCTCGCTTTGGAAACTGCAGCTTGGCATTGCATGCTATTATTGAAGATCCCTTCCCACCAACTCCTGATTGTACACTATGATCGGGAGCTATTGTTGACAGCGCGGTCACTGTGCTAGGGTCACCACTTCTGGCACAAACAAGGGACTCTGGCTTTAATGCCAAGATACCACCACATCTATACATATAGCCAAAGTTCAGATGTTAAAATTAAAGTTCAGGTGGGCTTCAAAATACATAACTGATGCCCATAATTCTCTATATTTTAGGATCTTACAGAAATTGGAATGTTCTGTACCCATTACTTTAGTATTCAGAATGTCACATTGGCCTAGCACCCCAGTAGTTTGGCACACCTATATTTAACTGTGTCCTATATAATGCAGCTAAGTGCTAAATGGTTTCTCTGTCGGTCACCTCCTTACTACAATTCAGTCAAATTGTGGTGAATGTTAAGGAAAAAAGTCAATAAACAAGGCAAAGTCCCTGTAATAAATGTTGTTTATAATCGTGGACATGCTGAGCCTATTACATGTACATTTCATGGCATAAATAAAGTCACTTAGAGTATGTGGTGGATAAATGATGACTTAACATGGGAGGGCCGACCAGTGCTCTGTAAACCTTGGCAAAGAAAACCATTATGGCTTAAAATGTATCTAAACCGAAGAACAAAAAATGGAATTTATTGCAACTTACCAGTCCTGGTATGAGTTACAGAAGTTGGATTTTATTTTATTTTGAATTGGACTGTTACATGAACACTAAATTTATATTGGTGTTTATTAATGACACAAAATTAATTTCTTGTTGATTTTCAATTTGTTACATTTATACATTAGATAGACATTATTTTGA
This sequence comes from Aquarana catesbeiana, assembly GCF_042186555.1. NCBI lineage: Eukaryota > Metazoa > Chordata > Amphibia > Anura > Ranidae > Aquarana > Aquarana catesbeiana. The sequence goes on along the minus strand of NC_133328.1, from coordinate 31,133,337 downwards.
TACTTAGCGCCCATATTTTGTAAAGATTTTTGGGATTAAAGTGATTGTAAGGCTACTTCCACATTGGGGCGTGCGGGTGTCGGCGGTAAAGTGGCGCTATTCAGCCGCAAACGGGGCGGTTTTAACCCCCGCTAGGGGGTGCAGTGGCGCTGCAGTGGCGCTTTACCGGAGGTTTGGCGGCGCTGCCCCATTGATTTCAATGGGCAGGGGCGATTTAGGAGCAGTGTATACATCACTCCTTCAGCGCTGCAAAGATGCTGCTTGCAGGACTTTTCTTTACCGTCCTGCAAGCGCACCGCTCCAGTGTTAAAGCCCTCGGGAGTGAGAGGAGAAGCTCTATGCAGGTGCTATTTTTAGCGCTGCAGCGCCTGTAAAGCGCCTCAGTGTGAAAGTAGCCTTATGCCACGTACACACAATCGTTTTTCTCATCGGAAAAAGATATGACGGCTTTTCCGACGGGATTCCGCTCAAGTTTGCCTTGCATACACACGGTCACGCAAAAGTTCGCTGAAATTACGACTGTCAAGAACGAGGTGACGTACAACACTACGACGAGGCGAGAAAATTAAGTTCAATGCTTCCGAGCATGCGTCAAATTGGTTCCAAGCATGCGTAGGTATTTTGCGTGTCGGAATTGCTACAGACGATCGCATTTTCAGATAGGAACTTTTCCACACTGAAAAATTGAGAGCATGCTCCCAATCTTTTGCTGGCTGGAATTCCTCCAGAAAAAGACCGATGGAGCATACACACGGTCGCATTTTCCGACGAAAAACTCTCATCAGTCTTTTGAGGGCTGAAATTACGATCGTGTGTACGCGGCATTAGGGTTCTTTTTTTTTTTTTTTTTAATAACAAACATATCATACTTACCTCCACTGTGCAGCGCGTTTTGCACAGTGGCCCTGAACCTCGTCTTCTGGGGTCTCTCGGCGGCTCTCGCGGCTCCTCCCCCCATTAGATATCACCCTAGAAGAAGCGCTCTTCCGAGGGGTTTACCCTGCGAGTGCGCTCCCAAGTCCAGCATTGAGCGTCCATAGCCGCTTAACGTATGACTCGGCCCCGCCCCCAGCTCCAGCGTCATTGGATTTGATTGACAGCAGCGGGAGCCAATGGCTGCGCTGCTATCAACCTATCCAATCAAGAGCCGAGAACCCCGGGCAGAGAGACAGCGCGTCCCCACTGGGTCAAGTTCCAGGGCTCAGGTAAGTAAAACGGGGGCGCTGGGGGGCCAGTCACTGCCAGGTGTTTTTTCACCTTAATGCATAGGATGCATTAAGGTGAAAAAACACGATGGTTTACAACCCCTTTAAGCTATGTCTTCCTTTTTTCTTCTACATTACATGAGGGGAGGGGGGATTAGTAGTTTACACAAGAAAGATAACATTGTTTTATGCTTCAAGCTCATCTCACAGCTACAAGTTTACTGCATATAAAGTGGAACATCACTCTCTCAATCAATATTAACTATTTTTAATCCTTATGCTGCTAGCATTAGTAAATAAATAGGAAAGTATATTATATTTGCCTGTTTTAAACTTTTTTTGACATTTCTTCAGTTGCTTCCTGGTTTCTATCCTAGGCTGAAAATTATGTCATACAACCCAGGAGTCTTCAGGAGGGGTGGAGGGGTTTTCTCAGCTAAACACACCCTCCTGCCTGCTTGCCAGAGCTGAGGGCAGATAGGTTCCAAGATGTAAATGCTACATGAATCATCTGCCCTTAATCAAGATGGCCGTGACTAGAAATACTAGGAGGGTGTTTTTTAAAGTGATTTCAAAATAATGCATGGAGACATGGATTGATGGGTGAGTTTGCTTTGAATATTAAAAATGAAATAAATAGCATTTGTGGTGTGTGGTGCTCAGATGCAATGTAGTTCCCCTTAAAGGCAGGATCAATGGGTAATTTCTATACTTTGACAAAGGTCTATACCAGAGAAAAAGAAAACAAATTCAGCCACCATATCTAAGGACTGGTAGGCTGCAATATATTACATTTTTGTCCTTGGGTTTAGTTATTCTTTAAAGGGGAACTAAGTTTGAACACCTTCCAAGTAGTGTGTGATGATGATGATGACATGTTGATTTGACCCCTGTAAACCAGAGGATGCCATTGCCTATATTCTCCAGTTATAGATAAGCAACATTTTTTAGATTTTTTTCCCCCCAAATGTTGTCCCAAATTGCCATATTTTGGTGCAATTTCACCCTTTTGTGAAATCCTTTTGAATCAGTTCAGTCTGATTCCTTTTAAAGAGATGCTGTCACCTTACCTATGCCCAGCAACAAACCAATGTCTCTGAAAAGAGCTCCCTCTCCCCAACCTCCTTATACTCACCTTGCCTACATTGCTGCCCTCATCTCCTTTGCAGACAATGCTGAAATCAGCAGCCCCAGCAACCTGGGGGGAGCAGTGATGTCACTTCCTCAGTCATGTGACAGTCCTCATGCCTAGTGATTGGAGCAAATCACATGCTCCACCATAGCTGGAAGAAGTTGCAAGCACGGGCATAGAACCCTGCATGAGCCAGATGACAGTGGTTCTTTAATTATATATATATATATATATATATATATATATATATATATATATATATTGTTATAGCTGCAAAAGGGGGCCCCACTCACCAGGGGAATGCGGGTGAAGTTGCTCCATGTTGATGCGGTCAGGGTTCAGAACTGTGTATTGCACAAGGTGCATGGTTCATAAATGCATAATGCACAGAGTACAGGGCTCTATAGTGCATATCACATAGGACTCAAGAGTGTGTAACACAGACCAGTGTATAACCTAAAATGTACACCCCACATATACACAGTGCAGAGCCCCCCATGCAGTACAGAGCCCCCATAATACATAGGACCTCACAGTACAGGGCCCCCACAGTACATGAGCCCCCCCCACCCCCCACAGTACAGAGCCGCTCATAATGCAGAGCCTCCACACAGTACAGATCCCCCTCATAGTCCCCCCACTGTACTGAGCTCCCCTACAGTACAGAACACCCCCACAGTACAGGGCTTCCCCACATAGAACAATGCCCCCTCCACAGTACACCTCCCATACACAGTACAAGGCCCCCCAAACATGGACAGAGCCCCTCATGCAGTACAGAGCCCCCACAGTACATAGGCCCTCATAGTACAGAGCCCCCACAGTACATGAGCCCCCCCCCACAGTACAGAGCCGCTCATAATGCAGAGCCTCCACACAGTACAGAGCCCCCTTATAGTCCCCCCACAGTACTGAGCTCCCCTACAGTACAGAACTACCCCCCCAGTACAGGGCTTCCCCATATAGAACAAAGCCCCCCTCCACCATACAACCCCCATATACACAATGCAGAACCCCCCATGCAGTACAGAGCCCCCACAATACATAGGACCTCACAGTACAGAGTCCCCACAGTACATGAGCTCCCCCCCCACAGTACAGAGCTGCACATAATGCAGAGCCTCCACACAGTACTGAGCCCCCTTATAGTCCCCCCACAGTACTGAGCTCCCCTACAGTACAGAACCCCCCCCCCACAGTACAGGGCTTCCCCACATAGAAAAAAGCCTCCCTCCACAGTACACCTCCTATACACAGTACAGAGCCTCCCAGACATGAACAGAGACCCCCATGCAGTACAGAGCCCCCACAGTACAAAGGCCCTCACAGTACAGAGCCCCCACAGTACATTAGCTCATGAGCTCCCCCCACAGTACAGAGCCACTCATAATGCAGAGCCTCCACACAGTACAGAGCCCCCTTTATAGTCCCCCCACAGTACTGAGCTCCCCTACAGTACAGAACACGCCCCCCCCCCACAGTACAGGGCTTCCCCACATAGTACAGAGCTCCCCCAAACATGAACAGAGCCCCCCATGCAGTACAGAGCCCCCACAGTACATCAGCCCCTCCAAAGTACATAGGCCCCCACAATACAGAGCTCCCACAGTACATGAGCCCGCCCACAGTACATGAGCCCCCCTCAGTACAGCGCCCCCCACAGTACAGAGGCCTCCTGCAGTACAGATCCCACCACAGTACATGAGCCCCCCCCCCCACAGCACAGAGCTCTCCCACTATTCACCTGAGAGTGTCATGGAGAAGTCTGAAGGAGGAGGCTTGTTGGGTTCAGGTCATCTGAGCCACTCAAAGAAGTGAGCTGTCACAAGTAAACACAGAAGCTGGTAGAGGAAGTGAGTAGTGCAGAAAACTTCCTCTACCGGCTTATCAGTGACAGGTTGATGAGAACAGAGTACCGCCACCTTCCAGCTGAAAAAAAAAACCCTTTGTATATACAGACACAAGGATGAATTATTTTTGCTTTAACAAAAAAAAGTATTTCATTTAAAAAAAATCCTAACTGTGACAGGGTCTCTTTAAGGACAAAGTCCTAAAGGGATTACCTGTCAGTCCTGTAGACTTTCACAAGCCAAGAAGAAGGGTAACAATGTTCCAGGAAGGAATAACGAGTGTGTACTGCCTGAGAAAACCTGGTGTGAACAACGAATGAATATATTTCAAAGTTTATCCTCCGGAGAGTGGAGCATGAATGGGCACCATATGTCATGGATGGTGTATTTGGATAATGGGAATAGTCCTCAATGGTGAACAAAAATCTAAGCATGTGCAGTCCTATGACGTGTCTCCTCAGTTATTAACCTTGTTTGCTGCCTTACTATAAATCATAAAAGTTTCAAGTTGCTGTCACATTACATGAGCTGACATGGCTATTTAACAGGAAGAAAACAGCTTATGATTTATTATTAGGTTATGTGGGAATTTGACATAATAAAAAGTAAAACAAGCTGTGAGTTTGTAGACTGTGACGTTTGTGTACATATAAAAACTAAGTGCATACTTAGGGGGTGGTATGAAAAAGTCCTCCACCCAAAACGTGAGCCTTTTGTATTGGCTTGGGTGGAGAGCCAATCAGAAAATGACGTTGTCTGGTGTCTGTAGGGGGCTAGATACTTCGGAGTAGTGCCAGACTGTGATCATTGAGTTATTTTATTTTGTTTAGCTAAATTCATTAAATTTGTTTTTGAAGTTTTTCAAACTCAGTTTGACCGAATTCGAAAGATTCAAATCCATTCGAATTCCATTCTAACTTTATTTGTATTCTGTTCAAAATCAAAATTTATTCAATGCGAAATTTGAATTTCAGAAAAAGGCATTATTCTTTCTATTTTATTCTATTCTATTGTTTTTTTTTCTATTCTATTCTTTTCTATTATTTCATTTTCTAGTCTATTCTTTTCTATTCCATTCAAATTCAAATGTATTCTATTCAAAAATTCTAATTCCGGAAGATGGTTATGATTTTCTATTTTATTCTATTCTATTCTATTGTTTTTTTCTATTCTTTTCTATTCTTTTTTTCTATTCTATTCTAATCTATTTTTTTCTATTCCATTCGAATTCAGATTTATTCTATTTGAAATTCGAATTTCAAAAGACGGTTATATTCTTTCTATTTTATTTTATTCTATTCTATTGATTTTTCTATTCTATTATTTCATTTTCAAGACTATTCTTTTCTATTCTATTATTTTCTTTTCTACTCTAATCTATTACTTTCCATTCTATTCAAATTTATTCTATTTAGGATTCGAATTTTAGAAGAAAGTTATTCTTTCTATTTTATTTTATTCTATTCTATTGTTTTTTTCTATTATTTTATTTTCAATTCTATTATTTTCTATTCTATTCTTTTATTTTCTAATCTATTCTTTTCGAAATTTGAATTTCTGAAAAAGGTTATATTCTGTTTTATTCTGTTCTATTGTTTTTTTCTATTCTATTTTTTTTATTATTTCATTTTCTATTCTATTCCTTTATTTTTTATTCTATCCTTTTATTTTCTCTTCTATTTTTTTCATTGTTTTATTTTGTATTCTGTTCTGTTTTGCTCTATTATATTTTATTTTATTTTCTATTCTATTCTTTTCTATTCTATTCCTTTATTTTCTATTCTATTTCATTCTCTTCTGAAATTCAAATTCAATTTGAAAAACTATCCTTTATTTTTTATTCTATCCCTTTATTTTCTCTTCTATTTTTTTCATTGTTCTGAGTTGACATCAAATATCATTCAGAACAAGCCGCTTGTGTGTTCCCCCGGGGGCCGTACATCGCGGTGATCTGTGATGCGGCATGTCCCTCGGACACATCGCATCTCCAATCACAGTAAAGAGCCTATAACGTAGGCTCTTTACCATGTGATCAGCTGTGTGCTGCATATCAGTGCCACCTATCAGTGCCCATCAATGCTGCATTATAGTAACTCCTCATCGGTGCCCATCAGTGCCACCTACCAACTTTTTATTTTTCAAAATTTTCAGTCTGAGTTGTGTCACCAACAGTTTAGCAAAAAAATAAAAACCCAGTGGTGATTAAATACCACCAAAAGAAAGCTCTATCTGTCTCAAAAACGCTAAAAATTTAATATTAGTACAGTGTTGAATGACCGCGCAATTGTCATTCAAAGTGTGACAGCGCTGAAAGCTGAAAATTAGCCTGGTCAGGAAGGGGGTGAAAGTGCCCGGTATTGAAGTGGTTAACATAGAATAACTTGAAAACCGAAATATGTAATTTTTTTCCTGACATAAATATATATTTAGTCCTGACCACAATACATTATGTGCAAACCACTATACAGTTCATTAACCACTTGCCGACCGCCGCACGCCGATGTACCTCCAAAGTTTGGCCACGGATATCGTTGTTATGACAGCAGCTAGCTGCCATAACCCCGGTATCCCCGTTTTTGTACGGCGGACGGCTTTCAGATAAAAGTGGTCTCTGCGGCGGATTCGCCGCGAGATTACTTTTATCGGTGGCGGGAGAGGGGGCCCCCCTCCCGCCGCGATCCGGTACCCTCCGCCGCTTACCGGAGCCGTCGGTAGTGGCTGAGGCGATCGCGTCTGTCTGCCTGCTGTGCCTGGAGACGAGTGAGGCTAAGATGGCGCCCGCTTGTCTCCATGACACTGCTGGGCGGAAGCGACGTCAAAACGTCACTTCCGCCCATACGTCTTAAAGGCACATTTTTTTCAATGTCATTTTTTTAAATGACTTTTTTTTTTTTTTTTTTTTTATTGCATTCTAGTGTAAATATAAGATCTGAGGTCTTTTTAACCCCAGATCTCATATTTAAGAGGTCCTGTCATGCTTTTTCCTATTATAAGGGATGTTTACATTCCTTGTAATAGGAATAAAAGTGACACAATTTTTTTTTAAAACAGTGTAAAAATCAATAAAATCATGTCAAATAAAAATTAAAAATGTAAAAAATGTAAAAAAAAAAACCCTGTCCCGACGAGTTCACACACAGAAGCGAACGCATACGTGAGTAGCATATGAAAACGGTGGTCAAACCACACATGTGAGGTATCACCGCAATCGTTAGAGCGAGAGCAATAATTCTAGCCCTAGACCTCCTCTGTAACGCAAAACATGCAACCTGTAGAATTTTTTAAATGTCGCCTATGGAGATTTTTAAGAGTAAAAGTTTGACGCCATTCCACAAGCGGGCGCAATTTTGAAGCGTGACATGTTGGGTATCAATTTACTCGACATAACATTATCTTTCACAATATAAAAAAAAATTGGGCTAACTTTACTGTTGTCTTATTTTTTTATTCAAAAAAGTGAATTTTTTCAAAAAAAAGCGCGCTTGTAAGACCGCTGTGCAAATACGGTGTGAAAAAAAGTATTGCAATGACCGCCATTTTATTCTCTAGGGTGTTAGAAAAAAAACAATATATAGTGTTTGGGGGTTCTAAGTAATTTTCTAGCAAAAAAACTGTAAACACCTAAATTCCAAAACGAGGCTGGTCCTTAAGTGGTTAAAGGAAACCTGTACTAAGTGACTATGGAAGCTGTCATGGTTGAGTTTCGTTTGAAAATGTTTGCAGTCTGGCTGAAATGCTGATCCAATTTCTGCCGCACTGACTTTGAAGACGGACACTATGGCCAAAGGTCTGTGGGCAGCTGAGCATAACTCTAGTATATGTCCAAAGGTATGTTGATAACCCCCCAAAATGATGGAGTTCAGGTATCTCCAGTGAAGGACACTGTTAATACTATAACATACAAAGACATCTTAAACAATTGTGAGCTTCCATACTTGTGGCAACAATTTGGGCTCCAGCATGGCCATGCCCCTGTGCACAAAGTCAGTTCCATAAGACATGGTTAGATGAGTGTGGTTTGAAGGAACTTAGAGTGTCCTGCACAGAGCCCTGACCTCAACCCTACTGAACAGCTTCGGGAGGAATTGGAATGCCAGTTGCAAGCCAGGTCTTCTCAATAAACACCAGTGCTTGACCTCACAAATGCTTTTTGGCTAAATTGGCACAAATTCCCACAGACACACTCCAAAATCTTGTCGACAGCCTTCTCAGAAGAATGGAGGCTGTTATAGCTGCAAATGGGGGCCAATTCCATGTTATTGGTCACGTGGTTGGAATATGGATGTCCAACCACTTCATATTATTATTATTATTATTATACCAGATTTATATAGCACCAACAGTTTATGCAACGTTTACAATATAAAAGGGAGACAATACAGTTATAATACAATAACATACAAGAGGATTAAGAGGGCCCTGCTCAGAAGAGCTTAAAATCTAATAGGATGGGGCAGGTGGTACAAAAGGTTGTAACTGTGGGGAATGAGCTGATGGAAGTGGTAAAGGATTAGTTGGAGGCGAGATATGCTTCCCTTGAAGAGATGTCATGATTCAGCTTACCTCATCTCATGTGTTCAGACTAAGAGGCCAGCCACATTCACCTGGTTGTTTTTATAACTTCTCCTCCAAGCACCCCAGGCCCTATCAGGGAACCCTATATTAACCTGTGCACTGCAAGTCAGCAGTGCTGATCAACCATTATGTATACATTGTGTGTTTGGCTTCCTGTTTCCTGCTGGCCGTGTGCTCTACGTTTGTCTCTGTTACCGACCTTGGCGTGTTCTCAACTATTCCTGTCTGCTCGTGACCCTGACCTTTTGGCCTGTCCCCAACTATTCCTGTTTGCCTGTGACCCTGAACCTTTGGCATGTACTCTGTTGTCCTTGTCTGCTTGTGGCCCCGACCTTGGATTATTCCCTTACTATCCCTATTCTCCTGTTGCCTACTGTGGGCGTGAGCTAGGGGACCCTGGGGGTCGCGACCTGGAGCCAGTTGCAGCCCAGTCCATCCTCACCACTAGAGGCTCTGGTGAACACCTGCTGGCTCTTAGACTCCGCGCCCTAGGAATCTTACGTTCTAACCCCGGTGGGATCCGTGTTGGTGTTCCAGCGGCCCTGCCTTCCTTACCACGCTGACTCCCATCCGCAGCAGTCAGCCGTAGGGTCCACTACCTTGCGGTGCACTCCTGATCCCAACGGTGTGCATTTGTCACCTAGCCTCTGGTGACCTGACAAGCAAGAGTAGGAGATAGCCGGACAGATTGAGGTAACGAGTTCCAGAGGATGGGAGCGGGTCTGGAGAAATACCGGAGACAAACATGGGAGGAGGAGACGAGGGAGCTTGAGAGTAGGAGGTCTTGGGAGGAGCGGAGAGGACGATTTGGGTGATATTTGGAGACAAGATTGGTGATGAAGCTCGGGGCAGAGTTGTGAATGGCTTTGTATGTTGTGGTTAGTATTTTGAATTTAATTCGCTGGGTGATTGGGAGCCAGTGTAGGGATTGGAGGAGAGGGTTGGCAGACACTGAGCGTTGGGTAAGGTGGATAAGTCTGGCAGCAGCATTCATGATAGACTGAAGAGGGGATAGCCTATGGAGAGGCAGGCCAATGAGAAGGGAGTTGCAATAGTCAAGACGAGAGATAACGAGGGAGTGTATGAGGAGCTTGGTGGTTTCATTTGTTAAAAAGGGGCGAATTTTAGAGATGCTATGGAGGTCTAGGATTACACCTAGTACCCTGGTGTGCGGGGAGGGACTGATGGTTGCATTGTTGATTTTGATGGAAAAGTCATGTTGGGGGGCACGGGCGGGGGGGAATAATTAATAGCTCAGTTTTAGAGAGATTTAGTTTAAGGAAGTGGTGCGACATCCATGCTGATATGTCAGTTAGTAAGTTAGTAATGCGAGAGGAGACTGAAGGAGTGAGGTGAGGAGTAGACACATAGATTTGGGTGTGATCGGCGTATAAGTGTTATTGGAAGCTGTGGATCGGTTATCAAGTGACCAAGGGAGGAGGTGTAGATAGAGAAGAGAAGGGGTCCAAGAACAGAGCCTTGGGTGACCCTCCACAGAAACGGGCAATGGGGAGGAGGAGACAGAGTTGTAGGTAACACTGAAGGAGCACTTTGATAGGTAGGCAGAGAACCAGGTAGGTGTAATGGGACTTTTCTAATCAGGATGCTTGTTCTGGGTCAGTGAAGTATTCAAGCCAATTATAGCCAGGCAACTAGCATTATTAGAAGATCAGCAGTGAGAGCCCATGTGTTTTTTTTTTGTTTTTTTTGTACAGGTTTGCTTTTTTTCCCCAATGTGTCTTCTTTAGGATTTGTATATTAGCAGCTCTCCCAGCTTCCGAACTATAGCAAATGATTTGTTTAGACAGTAATGCTTGTTTCTCATTGTCCTTTTCTCCAATTCCCCATCCTTCCACAGCGGCTGTTTTTTTTAGATGTGAAGAACTTGAATCCTTCCATCCACTTCTGTTCTATTACCTGAATCCTTCCATCCACTTCTGTTCTATTACTTGAATCCTTCCATCCACTTTTGTTCTATTACCTGAAGTCCTCTCGGTGACACTTTATGACATAATAGACCTTATTGTGTAATTAATATCCATGTTTGTCTTTTGCACTTGAGATCCCAGAGATAGCAGCTGTGAGAATTGTGTAATACACTCAGAGTGATTTATTGCCCTGTGCGGCGGGTACAAAGCGCCTGGAAGATCTCATTAGTCTGATAAAATCAAGGTCACTTCCTTCCCCATGTGCTTTGTGTGATGTCCTGCAATGATTCTGCTGAAAGATAGCAGCACCCCCCCCCCCCCCCCCCAAGAGACTATAGCTGAGCTCTTGTGGATTCTCTAATAACTCCTGTACATTAGGAATCAGACGCTGGATTATGGTATTAGAGTGTGAGAACTACAGTTAAAGCTGAACTCTATATGAATCATTAAATGTATTTTTAACCCCTTAACGCCCCCTTAAAGAGGAGCTCCAGTCCCCCCCCCAAAAAAAAAAACAAAAGAAAAGTCAGCAGCTACAAATACTGTAGCTGCTGACTCTTAAAGAGGAAGTAAACCCTGATGGTTTTTAGTTCCTCTTTAGCCTCATACACACGATCGGACTTCAAACAAACTTTTCCGTGGATTTCTGTCCAAAGGGCGTTGGCCGTGAACTTGGTATGCATACACACGGCAGGACTTTTTCAGCCAACTTTCACCAAATCACGTGGTTTTTCAGCCCGTTACCGCCACCCTTTGGTCAACTTCTGTATTGTTGTCTGATCTTTTGCATTGGTTCTGAGCATGCGTGTTTGTACTTTGGACTAAAGTCCGATGGATTCGTGTACACACGTTGGCACTAGCCGACGTAGGACTTTTGTTGCAGGAAAGTTTGTCTGTTCGCACAGCTCTCTTATTGAATCATTAAATGTATTTTTAACCCCTTAACGCCCTCTTACAGAGGAGGATTCTTTAAATACAGCAGCTGTAACATGGTTCAGACCTGAGATAGAGATATACAAAGTATCATTGTTACGTATGTATCTACTCTGTCGATCAAAAGAGATGGATTTTTATCTGCATACTATATCCGTTAAAGCAACCTGACAGATTTAAAATAACATGTGTTCCTATTTACCCCTTATTGACCCTTAGTTTACCCTAATAAGCCCTAAATAACTCCTTCTTCCCCTTCTCCCCTTAAAGTGTTACTAAAACCAGAAGCTTGCATTCTCTATATCTGGTCTCCCACAGTACACAGAACATAGAAATATAAAAAAATAAACTACTAAATACCTTTTCCCATCAGCAATCAGCAGTATATGGCAGTCTTGTGACTTCTGACTGTCCTATGAGGTTGCATGACCCCTGACCCTCTGTCTGGACAGTGCTGATTGGACCTATGCTGATCACATGGAAAAAAAAAAATAAACTCTCTATCAATACTCACCAAACTGAGCTTGTGCAGAGTGCCCCCAAGGCTCTATGCTATGAGCAGATGTATTGGGAACTGTGGAAGAAGGGGAGGATCAGAGAAGACAGAATCAAACAGCTTTTTTACACATAGAGCAGGATTAACACTTAGGTTCCACAGTGAGTATAACAAGCATGCTTTACTGCAGATACAGAATGATTTTACTGCTGTGGGTTTAACACTTTAACTATTATTTTCTTGCTCAGTTTATTTATTTTTTTTACTTTTTTTCCCTCGACTGTTAATATTTCACCTTTGTTGACTATGAAAGACTCTTATTATATCTTATGTAACAGAGTGTTCATATTCACAAAGCCACTAAAGCAGAGGTAAGAAACCTTCCAGAAGTTGAGATCTACCTGGACAACATGGAGGTTATCAGAGATCCCTGGGAGGGGGGAGGGGTGCCCTTTAAAAAAAACAAAAACTATCAAGTCCTCATAAAAACACAACAGAGTGTCCTAGTTCCCTCACTAGTGCCCTCTGCTCGACTATACAGCATCCCCCTCCCCCTACAATAGTGTCCTCTGCCCCTCCCCACAGTAGTTACCCCCCCTGCCCCCACAGTAGTGTCCTCTGCCTCCCCATAGCTGTATCTTCCTGCCCCTTCACATCCCTCCATCCCCATAGCAGTGTCTTCTACCCCATTAGTTTTGTGTAGAGTGAATGTACCTGGTTGACCCTGCCTTCAGCTGTCCCTCCCATCTTCTCTGTGTCCCCATTGCAGGCTGAGATTGTGTAGACCAGCTGGTGTCCTCTACAGAGCATGCTTATATTTCAGTTCCCTTCTATGTTCTTAATTTCCTCTTTTTCTTATCTGTGCAGCCAACAAAACTATAGAGTCACACGTGTGGGTGTATGCAGAGTGCTGAATGACACTCCCCTCCCTCCCTCCTCCTCTCTGTCCTCCTATCGCTAAACAATATGGGGGCGGGATATAGTATGCTGATTGATTTTATTCACTAAGAGACTCACAAAAAACCTTAATTTTAATATAAATCAGTATTCAATATATCAAATGTAATTGCTAATACCTGTAAAGTGAAAAAAGAGCCTAATGCGATACCATCAGCGTCCCTGTCTCATTCTACGTCCGTTTCGTCTATCGATGTCTTCATGGAGTGGCTGCCATTTTTGAGTGGTTGGAGCCCGTGTTGTGTGAATGCCTGTCTGAATTGTGGTACGCTATGAGAAGCATTTTTTCTTTTTTCTCCTCACTCATCGTGTGTTCCATGGCAAAATGTACATCGGACTGATTGAATACAGCAGAACATAGCAGAGGCTATTGGAAGGCTCATGCTCCCAGCTGTTAAGGACTTTTAGTGAGATTGGTGGGGAAATCACTGTTTGAACACTGGTGGTTGGTGGCTTGGTTAGCCTTCACATCATTGAAATATTTCACCTCTCACTTACCATCATTAATATTTTTTGGGACTTTCTAATATTGCTTGCATATTTTTATATATTTTTCATCATATATCATCATATATACGTTGATGCACATTGTCGCTTTATAAATCTGTTGCTACACTCTCTAACCCACATCTTCAATCTCTCCCTCTCTTCTAGCATCTTCCCCAGCTCTCTAACACATGCACTTGTCAGACCCATACTTAAAAAGCCCTCACTGGACCCATCCAATCTTAACAACCCACGCCCCATCTCCTTGCTCCCCTTCTTATCCAAACTCCTCGAACGTCTGGTCTACAACCGACTGAGCGTCCAACTCGCTGGTAATAGCCTTCTTCATCCTCTTCAGTCTGGATTTCATCCTCAACACTCCACAGAAACTGCTCTCCTAAAACTAACAAACGTATCTACTAACGGCCAAAACCAATTAACACTATTCTGTACTCCTACTCCTGGACCTCTCTGCTGCCTTTGATACGGTTGACCACCCCCTCCTCCTCAAAAAACTCCACGCCTTTCGTCTCCGTGACTGTACTCTTTGCTGGTTCTCTTCCTACTTATCCAACTGCACCTTTAGTGTTTCTTACAACTCTACCTCCTCATCTCCTCTTCCTTTCTCGGGTTGGGGTCCCCCAAGGTTCTGTTCTTGGACCTCTCCTATTTTCAATCTACACCTCCTCCCTGGGTCAGCTGATAGCCTCCCATGGCTTCCAATACCACCTCTACGCTGACGACACCCAAATCTATTTCTCTACCCCTCAGCTCACTCACTCTGTCTCCTCACATATCACTAATTTACTATCAGATATATCAGTCTGGATGTCACACCACTTCCTCAAACTCAATCTATCCAAAACCGAACTTATTTTTCCTCCCCCATATGCCCCTTCCCCTGATCTCTCTGTCAAAATCGATGGCACAACTATAAGCTCATACCCATATGCCAAGGTTCTAGGTGTAGTCCTGGACTCTGAACTTTCCTTTAAGCACCACGTCCAATCACTGTCCAAATTCTGCCGCCTCAACCTCCGCAATATCTCCAATATACGCCCCTTTTTAACCAATGACACAACAAAGCTCTTAATTCACTCACTGGTCATCTCTCGCCTCAACTACTGTAACTCTCTTCTCATTGGCTTACCTCTACATAGTCTATCACCTCTTCAATCCATCATGAATGCTGCTGCCAGACTCATCCACCTTACCAATCGCTCTGTCTCTGCTACCCCTCTCTGTCAATCCCTCCTCTGGCTTCCAATCGGCCAAAGAATTAAATTTAAAATACTAACAACTACGTACAAAGCCATCCACAATTTAGCCCCCAGCTACATCACTAGCCTAGTCTCTAAATACCAACCTACTCGTTCTCTTCGTTCCTCTCAAGACCTTCTGCTCTCTAGCTCCCTCATCACCTCCTCCCATGCTCGCCTCCAGGACTTTTCCAAAGCATCTCCAATCCTATGGAATGCCTTACCCCAATCTGTCCGCTTATCTCCTACTCTATTAGCTTTTAGACGATCCCTGAAAACCCTTCTCTTCAGAGAAGCCTACCCTACCCACACCTAACAAGTGTATTTTCATTTTCTCTATCAGCTCATCCCCCACAGTTATTACCTTTTGTTCCACTTGACCCTTCCTTCTAGATTGTAAGCTCTAAGGAGCAGGGCCCTCTGATCCCTCCTGTATTGATTTGTATTGTAAGTGTACTGTCTGCCCTCATGTTGTAAAGTGCTGCGCAAACTGTTGGTGTTATATTAATCCTGTATAATAATAATATAGGAGGGGTATCACTCACAATGTTTATATATTTGTGATTTTATTTGTATTTATATTTTTTTGGACTTGCACTAATTCTACAATTTTGATGATTACATTGCAATTTTAGCACTTTTTCTTGGCTTTTTTTTTTTGCACAATTTTATATCCATAAATAATATGATGTTTTGCACATTGATGCATTTTTGCACTTTACTTGCTATTTTTTTAGTAGGCTAATATCATTTATTTAATTTTGATCTTTCATAATTCATACAGTATTGATTTTCACATTTTGTTGCACTTTAGCTATTGGGGTTTTGTTTGTACACTGTTTTTTAATTTGTAGTATTTACACAAAAAGGTATAGGTATATAATTATTTATAAGATTACATATATGTTGTAGAATACTGTGAACCTGCTAATCTCGACTCTCTTACAACCCTTCTTTCAGCAATTGGTTTCTTCTTGCCACTATTCCATAAAGGCCAGATTCATTATTAACGATGAATTAATTATTATTAATTATTAAATTAATTATTTACTATTAACGACTAATAGTTGTCCTGTGGACAGATTCTCCCCCCTGAGCTGTGGATCTCCGCAGCTCCTCCAGAGTTATCATGGGCCTCTTGGCTGCTTCTCTGATTAATACTCTCCTTGCCCGGCCTGTCAGTTTAGGTGGACGGCCATGTCTTGGTAGGTTTGCAGTTGTGCCATACTCTTTCCATTTTTGGATGATGGATTGAACAGTGCTCTGTGAGATGTTCAACGCTTGGGATATTTTTTTTTATAACCTAACCCTGCATTAAACTTCTCCACAACTTTATCCCTGACCTGTCTGAGGTGTTCCTTGTCCTTCATGATGCTGTTTGTTCATGAAGGCTCTCTAACAAACCTCTGAGGGCTTCACAGAACAGCTGTATTTATACTGAGATTATATTACACGCAGGTGGACTCTATTTACTTATGAGGTGACTTCTGAAGGCAATTGGTTCCACTAGATTTTAGTTCGGGGTATCACAGTAAAGGGGGTGAATACAAATGTACGCCACACTTTTCAGATATTTATTTGTGAAAAAAAAATTTAAAACCATTTATCATTTTCCTTCCACTTCACAATTATTTGCCACTTTATGTTGGTCTATCACATAAAATCCCATTTAAATACATTTACGTTTTTGGTTGTAACGTGACAAATGTTCAAATTTCAAGGGGTATGAATACTTTTTCAATGCGCCGTATCTGCAAGCTGAAGCGGTTAAAGAATCAGATCCAACGTGTCTTTGTAATGGAGGAATTGATGTTTTTCGTGAAATAACATTGATAATATGTTATGTGGCTCATTTAAATGCAAATAGAGCTTAGCCAGCATCCTCGATATGTTTACATGAAGCTGAACAAATAATATTGACAAGTAAAATGAAGAAGAAAACCTGTTGGTGATGTTTGTAGGTGTGTGAAAGAAAAACAGGCGTTTTTCTGATGGGTCTGCGAGATAAGGGAGGAGCCTGTTTAACAGTAAATACGGCGTGTTATGTAAAAGCTTAGAGGGATCATTTCCAGTATAGCATTGGCCACTGTTTCTAAATCCAGTAAATTCTCTTTTTGTTTCTACTAATTTTTGATTTAACAATGAAAAAGAAAATACAAAAACACGTATACATTAAAAAAAAAAAAAAAAAAAAAAAGGAGGTAGACTTGATGGACCACTTGGTCTTTTTTCTGCCGTCACTTTTCTATGTGTTTATGTTTCTATTGTTTTATAGCAGACTTCGCATCAGATGTATATTCTAGGTTTTTGTAATTTGGACAAATCTCTGCCAACCAAATATGCAGTAATTAAACAAATCCCAATAATACAATAATATACAAACATATAAATAAACCATAATTAGAGTTAAATCTAACTAATCAGTTCTTTTTTTGTTGCATAAAAAAAGTGCAAATGTATGTGATGCATGGCAGTTTATATTTTTGGATTTATTATTATTATGTTATGATTGTTATTATTATTATAAGATTATTAAATGTACTAGTATTAATATTATCAGGGCTTTTTTTTCAGCAGGAGCGTGGGAGGAACGCAGTTCCAGCAGCTCCAGCACTGAATGTACAGTAGGTAATGGCAAGGCGTGCCAGGGTATGCTGAGCGGTCCATTGATGATGGCCGCTGGGGGATCTAATGTTGCTGGGTGGGGGAATCTATTGTTGAGGGATGGGTCTATTGCTGCTGGTGGGGGGCGGGTCAATTGTTGCTGGGAGGGATCTACTGTTGAGGAAGGGGCCTGTTGTTACTGGTTGCTGGAGCATACCTCCCAACTTTTTGAGATGGGAACAAGGTAAACCTATTAGCAAAAGTATTTAGGCAGGAGACACACCTCCTGCCACGCCCCCTTAAAGGAGAATTATACAAAAAAAGTATTAGTTAAAACCACAAGTGCTTTTTTTTTTTACCACTACTATTCCTTTATATTGGCTTTTGAAATATAAAATTGCAGCATTTAGAATTTGAATGAAAGGTTTAGCACTGGGAAACACTTTTTGAAAGATAAAAGTGCATTTTATATACAATTATATAGATCAGACCAAAATGAAGGAAAAATGAGGAGGAAAGAGGGACAGAGGGACTTTGCTCCAAATCAGGGACAGTTGGGAGCTATGCTGGAGGGTCTGTTCATGCAGGCAAGGGGATCTATTGTTGCTGGGGGACTATTGTTTAGGGATGGGTATATTGTTTCTGTGGATCTTATATTGCTAAGGGGGGGGGGGGGGTCAATTGTTGCTGGGAGGGATCTACTGTTGAGGGAGGGGTCTATTATTGCTGGCTGCTGGAAGGTCTATTAATGCTGGCTGCTTGTAGATCTACTGTTGCTGTTTGAGGGATATTATTTCTGGGATAGATCAGTTGTTGTTGGGGGGGGGGGATGTTTTGTTGCAAGGGTTATTTTGTTGCTGGGGGTATTTGTTGTTGCTTGGGGGGTCTATTGTTGCTGGGGGGGGGCTATTGTTGCTTGTCGCAGGGGATCTTTTTTACTGCTTTTCTTGTTAACATTAACAAATTCCTTACAAATTAGGGGATGGAACCAAGGGACTGTGCTCGGAGGCAAGAAGGTACCTGCACCTATTTTCTGATTTTCTGATTAAAAAAAGAGTATTATTATTGGTATTATTTTATATAATCGCATATCTGGTTGGGATGTATCTCTGAATACATAGCTTGGCTTTTAATGGAATTTTAGAGATACATATTTGGCAGAAGCATTGTGTATTTTTTGACTACTGTATTTTAGAGTGCCTGTGATTTGTGATGTCATAGTGAATGATGATTGCACAATGAGGGTCAGTATGGCCGCTTGTAGCCTCTATCGGGGTGCACATGGCAGGGTGACCATGCAAGGAAATATTTGGGAGACAGCTGTCAATTCATAACAACCTAATAAAGTGGAACTTAAAGTGGTTGTAAAGAATAAACATTTTTTACCTTAATGCATTCGGGGCCGAGTCATACATTCGGCGGCTATGGCCGCCGAATGATGGAATCGGGAGTACGCCCGCAAGGTAACCCCCTCGGGAGAGAGCTTCTCCTAGGGGGTTATGTGATGTGGGGAGGAGCCGCGAGAGCTGCCGGGGGACCCCCAGAAGACGAGGTTCGGGGGCCACTCTGTGCAAAACGAGCTGCACAGTGGAGGTAAGTATGATATGTTTGTTAATTAAAAAAAAAAAAACGAACCCTCACAATCACTTTATAGATTGAAGACAACTTTTTAAATGACCAAATATATGAGATTAGCTCAACCTCCTGGTTGTTGGGTGTCAGTCTCCCACATGTGCTTTTCAAGCCGAAATGCATTAGCTTTCTGCTGTATAGTGGATCGCATGTTTTTTTTTTTTTAATAAAATTGTACAAAAAAAACAAGATTGATTAAACCCACAAGTGCTTTTTTTACCACTTCTATTCCTTCATATTGGCTTTTGGAATTTACAGATGCAGCAATTTAGAAATCAGATGAAAGGTTTAGCGCTGGGAAAGATTTTTTGATAGATAAAAAGTGCATTTTATATACATCTATGCAGATCAGATCAAAATGAGGGACAAATGAGGAGGAATGAGGGACAGAGGGACATTGCTCCAAATCAGGGACAGGTTTGACTTTTCTGCTTTGATTTTTCAGCTAAAAGCGATATAATTTGCATATTGAGGGACCCGGGTTTGGGGCTATTGGAAAATCCAGTGGCAGTTGCAGGTAACTCTAGATGCCTGCTGTTACCTACCATGTAATGAGGTTTACCACCTGCCATACAGTATATCACCAGTTTGCTTTAAGTGTGTTTTCTAAGCGTCATTTAGTGAAACTGTAAGAAAAAAAAAAAAAAAACTGGAAAAATATTTTATTCGCAGAAATCAATGAAACGAAATAGCACTCAAACCAAATAATAACCCAAAAGAATGATTTCAAACCAAGCAAACCAAAAAGTCACAAAGCCATTAAAAATTGAA
Organism: Aquarana catesbeiana; assembly: GCF_042186555.1. Classification (NCBI taxonomy): domain Eukaryota; kingdom Metazoa; phylum Chordata; class Amphibia; order Anura; family Ranidae; genus Aquarana; species Aquarana catesbeiana. The sequence continues at coordinate 31,113,509 of NC_133328.1, read as the reverse complement.
TAATTAGATATTGATTGAGAAGATGCGCAACATATAAGGTCTTCTGAATCAGGGCAAGACGCTACGTGCCGTACCCATCGCATCCAATTAGAATCCAGCTTCTGCAGAGTGAATTTGGATTGGTTACTGTGATTACCGCACTTTGCTCCTTGCACTGCTTATTTAGGTGTCTGCACGCAAAAACACCCTTAACCACTTCAGCCCCGGAAGGATTTACCCCCTTTAATGACCAGGCCATTTTTTTGCGATGCGGCACTGTGTCGCTTTAACTGACAATTGCGCGGTTGTGAGACGCTGTGCACAAACAAAATGTATGTCCTTTTTTCCCCCACAAATAGAGCTTTCTTTTAGTGGTATTTGATCACCTCTGCGTTTTTTATTTTTTGCGCTATAAACAAAGAAAAAGCGTCAATTTTGAAAAAATACAATATTCTTTACTTTTTGCTATAATAAATATCCCCAAAAAAATGTAAAAAATCTAATTTCTTCATCAGTTCAGTGTATTCTTCTATATATTTTTGGCAAAAAAAAAAATCACAATAAGCGTATATTGATTGGTTTGCGCAAAAGTTATAACGTCTACAAAATAGGGGATAGATTTATGGCATTTTTATTATTATTATTTTCTTTTTTACTAGTAATGGCGGTGATCAACGATTTTTAGCGCGACTGCGACATTGAGGCAGACAGATCGGGCACTTTTGACACATTTTTGGGAACAGTGACATTTATAAAGCAATCAGTGCTATAAATAGCCACTGATTACTGTATAAATGTCACTGGCAGGGAAGGGGTTAACACTAGGGGGCGATCAAGGGGTTAAGGGTTCCCTAGGGAGGTGTTTCTAACTGTGTTAGGGAGGGGACTAACAGGGAGTAGAGAGAGATCGCTGTTCCTGATCACTAGAAACAGCAAATCGCTCTCTACTTCCCTGACAGAACGGGGATCTGTTTGTTTACATTGACAGATCCCCGTTCTGGCTCTCTGAAGAGCGATCGTGGGTCGCTGGCGGACATCTACACCCTATTTATGCTCTTCGCTGATTCACACTTTTGCATTTGTGGTGGGACTATGGGCAAAAAATAAATAATAACATGTATGCTGCAGGGAAATTGAGCAGCAGCGTTGCCACCCTTGGACAGTAGTCTTAGATGGACAAGCAGTTTTAAAAAGTGACAAACAAATTAAAGTGCAGCCCCTGCCAATGCTTTTTAAGCAGTCACAGCAACTGATTTTTTTTTCTGTTAAAGTTATACTAAACCCACAACAGTAAAATCAGTCTGTATATGCAGTAAAGCATGCTTGTTATACTCACTGTGGAACCTAAGGGGTTAATCCTCTGCATTGTGCAAAAAAAGCTGTTTGATCCTGTCTCCTCTGATCCTCCCCTTCTTCCGCTGTCCCCAAACCATCTACTGATAAGACAGAGCCCTCGGAGTCACTCTGCACATGCTCAGTTAGTAGATAGTAATTTTTTTTTCATTGGGAGGGTGCATGTGATCAGCACAGGGCCAATCGACACTGTCCAGACAGAGGGTCAGGGGTCCTGCAGCCTCATAGGACAGTCAGAAGAGAATGAAAACTTAGTACAGACCCCATACTAAGCTGTACTAATGAACGGGACCCGAAACTCCTGATTCCGGGTCACCTGATGGCTGCGATAGGCTCTGATTGGCTATCACAGTGATCAGTCACTGTAAAGCCCGCCCCCATGTTTTTTCTCTGTGAATGGAGGAGAGAGATGCATCGTAGAGAGAAAAAAAAAATAAATAAATAATAATATGAAAAAAAAAACCTAGATCAAGGTTTGATCTAGGCCAATGCCAGCGTTAGTGTTTGGGTCAGCATCAGGGTCAAGGTCAGGGTCAGTATTTTTTTTGACAGGATTTTTTTTTTTTTTTTTTTTTAGTATCCGTGTGTTTTTAGGATAAAAAAATTGCACGCTACTGTTTTTGGGCTGTACTACAAGTACAAACAACAACTAACATACACAAACTGTGATCATCAGGAGCAGGGGAATTTAATTTGGGTTGTTATTTGGTGGTAGATTATGGTAGTAGCAAGAAATATACAGCTAAACTTAAAAAAAATGATTTTTTTTCTTTTTTTTTTTACTATTTTGGGCCAGTTTTCCTTTGATTAACCACTTAAGGACTGAGCCTCTTTCTGAGATTTGTTGTTTACAAGTTAAAAACCGTTATTTTTGCTAGAAAATTACTTAGAAACCCCCAAACATTATACATTTTTTTCTAACACCCTAGAGAACAAAATGGCGGTCGTTGCAATACTTTCTGTCACACCGTATTTGCGCAGCGGTCTTACAAGCGCACTGTTTTTTGGAAAAAATACACATTTTTGAATTAAAAAATAAGACAACAGTAAAGTTAGCCCAATTTTTTTTTTATACTGTGAAAGATAATGTTACGCCGAGTAAAATGATACCCAACATGTCACACTTCAAAATTGCGCCCGCTCATGGAATGGCAAACTTTTACCCTTAAAAATCTCCATAGGCGACGTTTAAAAAATTCTACAGGTTGCATGTTTTGAGTTACAGAGGAGGTCTAGGGCTAGGATTATTGCTCTCGCTCTACCGATCGAGGTGATACCTCACATGTGTGGTTTGAACACCATATGCGGGCGCTACTCACGTATGCGTTCGCTTCTGCGCGCCAACTCGTCGGGACAGGGCGTGTTTAAAAAAAAAAAAAATTTCTATTCTTATTTATTTTACCTTTTAGTTTTTATTTTTACACTGTTAACATCCCTTGTCATAGAAAAAAAGCATGACAGGACCTCTTAAATATGAGAACTGTGGTCAAAAAGACCTCAGATCTCATATTTACACTAAAATACAATTAAAAAAAATGTTGTAATTTAAAAAAAAGAAAAAAAAAAGGCCACAGGAAAGATCTGATTGCCTCCGCTGCTGCTGACGGCTCTGGTAAGCGGCAGAGAGCACCGGATCGCGGCGGAAGGGGGGGGGGATAAAACTGATCTTGCGGCGAATCCACCGCAGAGACCACTTTTATCTTAACCCAGATCGCTCACTGAAGAAGAGGATACCGGGGTTATGGCAGCTAGCTGCTGCCATAAAAACGATATCCTCCTTCAAACAGCCGACGTATAACGACCGTGGGCGGTCCGGAAGTGGTTAAAAAAAAAAATCAGGAGCTACCCGTTACCATTTAAAAACCAAAAGAAAGCCAATTTGTCCTGAAAGCTGTGGCCCTACTCCATTAGGCCGCTCGCGCTGCTGTGTCTTCTGTCTGTGGTCGAGTGGCAGGCCCAGCCAGGAGATCGCCCGGCGCTCGCAGCAAAATGAGGGAGACTCCTGCCACTCGTGGGAGACTTGGGATGTCTGGGATGGATTAACCCCCAATGCACATGTGCAGCTCAGTGTACATTCCCAGTATCTGCTGGGTGCCGGGATAAATTAACTCCCATGTGCATGCCCAGGAGTTACAGTGGGGACGGAAATTATTCAGACCCCCCTTAAATTTTTCACTCTTTGTTATATTGCAGTCATTTGCTAAAATCATTTAAGTTCATTTTTTTTCCTCATTAATGTACACACAGCACCCCATATTGACAGAAAAACACAGAATTGTTGACATTTTTGCAGATTTATTAAAAAAGAAAAACTGAAATATAACATGGTCCTAAGTATTCAGACCCTTTGCTCAGTATTTAGTAGAAGCCCCCTTTTGATCTAATACAGCCATGAGTCTTTTTGGGAAAGATGTAACAAGTTTTTCACACCTGGATTTGGGGATCCTCTGCCATTCCTCCTTGCAGATCCTCTCCAGTTCTGTCAGGTTGGATGGTAAACGTTGGTGGACGGACATTTTTAGGTCTCTCCAGAGATGCTCAATTGGGTTTAAGTCAGGGCTCTGGCTGGGCCATTCAAGAACAGTCACGGAGTTGTTGTGAAGCCACTCCTTCGTCTTGTTGGAAGGTAAACCTTCGGAACAGTCTGAGGTCCTGAGCACTCTGGAGAAGGTTTTCGTCCAGGATATCCCTGTACTTGGCCGCATTCATCTTTCCCTCGATTGCAACCAGTCGTCCTGTCCCTGTAGCTGAAAAACACCCTCACAGCATGATGCTGCCACCACCATGCTTCACTGTTGGGCTGTATTGGACAGGTGATGAGCAGTGCCTGGTTTTCTCCACATATACCGCTTAGCATTAAGGCCAAAAAGTTCTATCTCAGTCTCATCAGACCAGAGAATCTTATTTCTCACCATCTTGGAGTCCTTCGGGTGTTTTTTTTAGCAAACTCCATGCGGGCTTTCATGTGTCTTGCACTGAGGAGAGGCTTCTGTTGGGCCACTCTGCCATAAAGCCCCGACTGGTGGAGGGCTGCAGTGATGGTTGACTTTCTACAACTTTCTCCCATCTCCCGACTGCATCTCTGGAGCTCAGCCACAGTGATCTTTTGGTTCTTCTTTACCTTTAGCTCTAGGAAGGGTTCTGGTCGTCCCAAACGTCTTCCATTTAAGGATTATGGAGGCCACTGTGCTCTTAGGAACCTTAAGTGCAGCATAATTTTTTTGTAACCTTGGCCAGATCTGTGCTTTGCCACAATTCTGTCTCTGAGCTCTTCAGGCAGTTCCTTGGACCTCATGATTCTCATTAGCTCTGACATGCACTGTGAGCTGTAAGGTCTTATATAGACAGGTGTGTGGCTTTCCTAATCAAGTCCAGTCAGTATAATCAAACACATCTGCTCTCAAATGAAGGTGTAGAACCATCTCAAGGAGGATCAGAAGAAATGGACAGCACCTGAGTTAAATATATAAGTGTCACAGCAAAGGGTCTGAATACTTAGGACCATGTGATATTTCAGTTTTTCTTCTTTAATAAATCTGCAAAAATGTCAACAATTCTGTGTTTTTCTGTCAATATGGGGTGCTGTGTGTACATTAATGAGGACAAAACTTAAATTATTTTAGCAAATGGCTGCAATATAACAATGAGTGAAAAATTTAAGGTGGTCTGAATACTTTCCGTCCCCACTGTATGTCATCCCAGCTTGGCCAATCAAGATGGCCAAATGTGCCAAGCCCAGAAGAAGCCAACAAGAAGATGTTGGGGCTGTTGCCGTAGCTCCGGAATTTGCCTGGCTGGATCAGATATGAGTATGGTCCTTATTTAAAGAGAACCTATGGTGTGGAAGCTGTGCCTGAAAAAGGCATGCAGAGTGAAGGACTAGTCACCGTATTGCCTGTGGTCTCCCTACAGCTGATATTTTTTTCCCCATCACTTAACCACTTCAGCCCCGGAAGGTTTTACCCCCTTCCTGACCAGAGCACTTTTTACAATTCGGCACTGCGTCGCTTTAACTGCTAATTGCGCGGTCATGCAATGCTGTACCCAAACGAAATTTGTGTCCTTTTCTTCCCACAAATAGAGCTTTCTTTTGATGGTATTTGATCACCTCTGCCGTTTTTATTTTTTGCGCTATACACGGAAAAAGACCGAAAATTTTGAAAAAAAATGATATTTTCTACTTTTTGTTCTAAAAAAGATCCAATAAACTCAATTTTAGTCATACATTTAGGCCAAAATGTATTCGGCCACATGTCTTTGGTAAAAAAAATGTCAATAAGTGTATATTTATTGGTTTGCGCAAAAGTTATAGCGCCTACAAACTAGGGTACATTTTCTGGAATTTACACAGCCTTTAATTTATGACTGCCTATGTCGTTTCTTGAGGTGCTAAAATGGCAGGGCAGTACAAAACCCCCACAAATGACCCCATTTTGGAAAGTAGACACCCCAAGGAAATTGCTGAGAGGCATGTTGAGCCCATTGAATATTCATTTTTTTTGTCCCAAGTGATTGAATAATGACAAAAAAAAAAAAATTACAAAAAGTTGTCACTAAATGATATATTGCTCACACAGGCCATGGGCATATGTGGAATTGCACCCCAAAATACATTAAGCTGCTTCTCCTGAGTATGGGGATACCACATGTGTGGGACTTTTTGGGAGCCTAGCCGCGTACGGGGCCCCGAAAACCAATCACTGCCTTCAGGATTTCTAAGGGCGTACATTTTTGATTTTACTCCTCACTACCTATCACAGTTTTGAAGGCCATAAAATGCCCAGATGGCATAAAACCCCCCCATTTTGGAAAGTAGACACCCCAAGCTATTTGCTTTGAGGCATGTTGAGTCCATGGAATGTTTTATATTTTGACACAAGTTGTGGGAAAGTGACAAATTTTTTTTTTTTGCACAAAGTTGTCACTAAATGATATATTGCTCACACAGGCCATGGGCATATGTGGAATTGCACCCCAAAATACATTTAGCTGCTTCTCCTGAGTATGGGGATACCACATGTGTGGGACTTTTTTGGAGCCTAGCCGCGTACGGGCCCCGAAAACCAATCACCGCCTTCAGGATTTCTAAGGGTGTAAATTTTTGATTTCACTCTTCACTGCCTATCACAGTTTCGGAGGCCATGGAATGCCCAGGTGGCACAAACCCCCCCCAAATGACCCCATTTTGGAAAGTAGACACCCCAAGCTATTTGCTGAGAGGCATGGTGAGTATTTTGCAGCTCTCATTTGTTTTTGAAAATAAAGAAAGACGAGAAAAAACATTTTTTTTTTTCTTTTTTCAATTTTCAAAACTTTGTGACAAAAAGTGAGGTCTGCAAAATACTCACTATACCTCTCATCAAATAGCTTGGGGTGTCTACTTTCCAAAATGGGGTCATTTGGGGGGGGTTTTGCCACCTGGGCATTCCATGGCCTCCGAAACTGTGATAGGCAGTGAAGAGTGAAATCAAAAATTTACGGCCTTAGAAAGCCTGAAGGCGGTGCTTGGTTTTTGGGGTCCCGTACGCGGCTAGGCTCCCAAAAAGTCTCACACATGTGGTATCCCCGTACTCAGGAGAAGCAACAGAATGCATTTTGGGGTGTAATTTCACATATTCCCATGGCATGTTTGAGCAATATATCATTTAGTGACAACTTTGCGCAAAAAAAAAAAAAATTGTCTCTTTCCCGCAACTTGTGTCACAATATAAAATATTCCATGGACTCGACATGCCTCTCAGCAAATAGCTTGGGGTGTCTACTTTCCAAAATGGGGTCATTTGGGGGGGTTTTGAACTGTCCTGGCATTTTATGCACAACATTTAGAAGCTTATGTCACACATCACCAGGGCTGGACTGGGACAAAAATTTGGCCCTGGACTTCATCCAGACTGGCCCACTTTGACAGGTCTCTCCCATGACGGCTTGCCACCCAAGCCCCCCCCCTCACTAGCCATTAGCCGTTCTACATTATTTCTCTTATAGGCAGTACCAGTGGGGAAGCTAGACATTATTTCACCTGGGGCAAAGAATCAGTTTGGCGCCCCCCCCCCCCAGTGGGACAAGATTAGGCAGGAAAGTGAGGCCGCCCTCCTTCCAGATCGTATGATGAGCTTCTCAGTGTTGACTCCTGAGCATCATGTCTGTATTCAGGTGCACTGCATAACTAGCCAGGGAGAGGAGGTGAGCACTGTGGGGGGGGGGGGGGGGACAGAGGACCGGAGGGAGGCAGCGGTCCACTGTCACTGAAATCGGCCCACTGAGCCATCGGCCCACCGGGAAACTCCCTGTAGTCCCAATGGCCAGTACATGCCTGCACATCACCCACTCTTCTAACCACTTGAAGACAAAGCCCTTTCTGACACTTTTTGATTACATAAAAAAATAATTTTTTTTTGCAAGAAAATTACTTTGAACCCCCACACATTATATATTTTTTTAAAGCAAATGCCCTACAGATTAAAATGGTGGGTGTTTCATTTTTTTTTTTCACACAGTATTTGCGCAGCGATTTTTCAAACGCATTTTTTGGGGAAAAAACACACTTTTTTAAATTTTAATGCACTAAAACACACTGTATTGCCCAAATGTTTGATGAAATAAAAAAGATGATCTTAGGCCGAGTACATGGATACCAAACATGACATGCTTTAAAATTGCGCACAAACGTGCAGTGGCGACAAACTGAATACATTTTTAAAAGCCTTTAAAAGCCTTTACAGGTTACCACTTTAGATTTACAGAGGAGGTCTACTGCTAAAGTTACTGCCCTCGATCTGACCTTCGCGGTGATACTTCACATGCATGGTGCAATTGCTGTTTACATTTGACGCCAGACCGACACTTGCGTTCGCCTTAGCGCGAGAGCAGGGGGGACAGGGGTGCTTTTTTTTTTTTTTTTTTTTTTCTTTATTATTATTATTTTTTTTATCTTATTTTAAAACTGTTCCTTTCATTTTTTTTTTTTTAAATCATTTTTATTGTTATCTCAGGGAATGTAAATATCCCCTATCATAGCAGTAGGTAGTGACAGGTACTCTTTTTTGAAAAAATTGGGGTCTATTAGACCCTAGATTTCTCCTCTGCCTTCAAAGCATCTGACCACACCAAGATCGGTGTGATAAAATGCTTTCCCAATTTCCCAATGGCGCTGTTTACATCCAGCGAAATCTAAGTCATAAAATGCTCGTAGCTTCCGGTTTCTTAGGCCATAGAGATGATTGGAGCCACTCTGGTCTCTGATCAGCTCTATGGTCAGCTGGCTGAATCACCGGCTGCATTCTCAGGTTCCCTGTTGAGACAGGAGAGCCAGAGAAAAACACGGAAGACGTTGGGGGGGGGGGCATTCCCTCCCACTGCTTGTAAAAGCAGTCTGGAGGCTAATTAGCCGCTAGGATTGCTTTTACATGAAAGCCGACCGCTGGCTGAAAAGAATGATACCAAGATGATACCTAAACCTGCAGGCATCATTCTGGTATAACCACTCAAAGTCGTGAATGGCGTACCTGAAGACAAAAAAATGGTTAACAATAAAGCACAGTAAACGGTAAAGTATAAAAAATTGCATACCTGCCAAGCAAACATGATAAAACATAATAACAATAAAACATTGCAGAATAGAATACAGTAAAAAAGAGCAGAACAATAGAGAGAATAGAGAGAGAGAGAATAGAGAGAGAACAATAAAACGACAGCTATTATTTTTTATTTTATATTTTTGTTTGTGTTTTTTTTTTTTTTTTACACTTTTTTTTGTAACTAACTTTTATAACTGTAACCGGTTCCAGGTTTGGGTCTCTCAAAATGCGATGGCATCTTGGGAGACCCTGTGAAAGTGTGTCCTAGTCTGTGCAATGCTGTACCCTACGCTAGTACTCAACTAGTGAATGGTAGTGTTCAAAACATTCACCAATGCAAAGACCAGGATTGTCAGGACAGGAGGGACAATAATAGCGGGTGTCACCCCTATATCCGCGCTTGCTGCAGACACGACATCTTTTTTGGGGGGGTTCGTTGGGTAGGGGTACTCGGGAGGACATAAAGAAAATGCCTCTCATGCAGCCGACTGCATTTGGTTGGGGATGTGAATGGGGGAAGTACGGGCGCTGCAGAAGTGGTCAGTTCCCAATTAGGATTGGCGAATGCAGCAGGAAGGGCATTATGGGCACGACGGGCCTGTGTTTGTCTTTTTGGTGGCAGCGGGACACTACTTGTGCTTGCCACCTCACCAGCTTGAACTGCACTTATGGGACTCGCCACGTCACCAAGTGTTACTGCAGTGCTGGTTTGACTACGACCGGGGTGTACTAGGCCGCTGGCGCTTGCCAGTTCACCAAAACGCTACCAAAAAAACTGTTAACGATCGCAGGGATCAGGCCTGACTCTGCGAACGCTGCAGTTATGCGTTTAGTGTTTTGTAAGTGACAGTGATCGATCGATACTGCACTTGGCTGGTCTGGGCTGGGCCGGGCAGAGGGGCAAAACGCAGGTGCTAGCAGGTATCTGGGCTGATCCCGCTAACACTGCGTTTGTGGGAACCCTAAACTGCTGGGGACGCTAGTATAGATCTGATCGGATCAGATATTGATCAGTTCAGATACTATACCACTAAGGGAGGTGTACGGTGCGTGCGTGGGTGTTAGCGGTACTGGCGCTAACCTGACGCTGCCTGGGGCTGGTGCTTGCCAGTTCACCAAAACGCTACCAAAAAAACTGTTAGCGATTGCAGGGATCAGGCCTGACTCTGCGAACGCTGCAGTTATGCGTTTAGTGTTTTGTAAGTGACAGTGATCGATCGATACTGCACTTGGGTGGGCCGGGCGAAAGGGCAAAACGCAGGTGCTAGCGGGTATCTGGGCTGATCCCGCTAACACTGCGTGTTTGGGAACCCTAAACTGCTGGGGACGCTAGTATAGATCTGATCGGATCAGATATTGATCCGTACAGATACTATACCACTAAGGGAGGTGTACGGTGCATGCGTGGGTGTTAGCGGTACTGGCGCTAATCTGACGCTGCCTGGGGCGACGCATATCACCGCCGGGCGATCAGGGGGCTAAACCTTTATTCGGTAATAAACGGCGGGTGCCCTGACACTATAAAAAATAAACGAACTAACCAGCGTCACCCGTAACACTTATACGGTGATCAGTGGTGAAAGGGTTAACTAGGGGGCAATCAAGGGGTTAAAACATTTATTAGATAGTATATGGGGGTCCCTGACGCTATAAAACGCTGACGGCGAACCTAAATATTTACCTCCCTAACTAGCGTCACCAGCGACACTAATACAGCGATCAAAAAAATGATTGCTTAGTGACACTGGTGACAGGGGGTGATCAAGGGGTTAAAACTTTATTAGGGGGGGTTAGGGGGGTACCCTAGACCTAAAGGGGGCCTAACACTCACTGCCCTAACACTGTAACTGTCACAAACTGACACCAATCAGTAATCAGAAAAAAAAAAAAATACTGCTTGGTGTCAGTTTGTGACGGGGGGGGGGGTGGTTGGGGGGGGATCGGGGGGCGATCGGGGGGGGGGATCGGGGTGTTTTATGTGCCTGGCATGTTCTACTGTGTGTGTGTAGTGTTTTGTGCACTTACATGTCTTCTCTCCTCGGCGCTGGAACGGAAACTGCCAAGCCGAGGAGAGATGACATCACATCCTCTGCCTGTGTGAAACTACACACAGGCAGGGGAGGATTCCGATTGGCTGGGAGCGATCGCGAGGGGGGGGCCACGATCGGATGGTCTCCCCCTCGCCTCCCAACGCTCCCAGTCAAATGCCGACCGCCGCTGGCACCGGGGGGGGGGGGGGGTCCGATCGGACCCCCCGCCCGCGGGAGGCAGATCACGTACAGGTACGTGATTCTGCCTGCCCGTGCCATTCTGCCGACGTATATCTACGTTAGGCGGTCGGCAAGTGGTTAAACCACTTGCCAACCGTATAACAAGATGGCTCTGCTGCCTGCACTTCCAGGTCTGGGGCTCACATGCACTCTACCGGTGACCTGCTTCAGCGGGATATTGATCTGCCGACACCGTAGACTCGATGTCCACCAGCACCCGCCAATCATTAGGCAGAGAGCCAGAACAACCATATGCCTAGGTAAACAAGGCAGATTGCCGTTCTGTCAGTAGGGGAGGCATTGATCCTGTGTTTCTGCAAAGCAGGGATATGAATCCATGCCTTCCCCTAGTAAAAGCACCTCCCCCACACAGTACACAAGCACTGGCTAGGCACACAGCCCTTTGATCACCCCTGATGATAAAGCGGATCTTCACTGCATCTGAGCAATACAAACCAAAAACACTATTTAATTCATTGTTAGAATTCAAAGCAAACTCCATCCATCCATGTCTCTATGTTTTATTTTGTTGAGAAATCACTTTGAAAAACACCCCCCTAGCTTTACTGGCTGTGGCCATCTTGAGTAAGGGCAAATGATTCATGTTGCATTTACTTCCTGGAATCCATCTGCCCTTAGCTCAAGTATGCATGTACGAGTGTGTGCTTAGCTAAGAAGACCCCTCCTCCTCTCCTCCCCTCCTGTAGACACCTGGGATGTATGGAATCATTTGCCTAGGCAAGAAACCAGGAAGTAATTGAAGAAATGTTACAAAAAAGTTTAAAACAAGTAAATATAATAATCATTTCCTATCTATTTACTACTGCTAGCAGCATAAGGATAAAAAATAATCAATGTTGATTGGGAGAGTGAAGTTCCACTTTAACCCCTTCCCAGCCAGTGCCATTAGTACAGTTATAGCTCAACTGTCCCTGACTTCGAGGGAACTGTCCCTGATTTGGAACAAAGTCCCTCTCTTTTCCTCATTTGTCTATATAGTTGTATATACAATTCACTTTTTAACTTTCAAAAAGTGTTTCCCAGCGCTAAACATCTTTCATCTGATTTCTAAATTGCTGCATTTGTAAATTCCAAAAGCCGATATAAAGAAATAGTAGTAGTAAAAAAGCATTTGTGGGTTTAACCAATCTTTTTTTTTTTTTATAATTTTCCTTTAACCGCTTTCCGACCGCAGATTTGCTCGCCCACGGAGCCAATGCGAGTGCCCGGCGGTAGCGATCACCACCGGGCTCCTGCGATTGCTCGGGGTGCATGGAGAACCGGGATCTGTGTGTGTAAACAAGTTTCCGGTTCTCTGAGGGGAGAACAGACAGATCGTCTGTTCAATCAGAGTATGAACAGCGATCTGTCATCTCCCCTACACAGTCCCCTCCCCCCTTCAGTTAGAACACACTAGGGAACACATTAACCACTTGATCGCCCCCTAATGGTTAACCCCTTCACTGCTAGTGTCATTTTTACAGTAATCAGTGCATTTTTATAGCACTGATTGCTGTATTAATGCCAATGGTCCCAAAAATGTGTCAAAATTGTCCGATGTGTCCGCCATAATGTCGCAGTCCCGATAAAAATCGCAGATCGCCGCCATTACTAATAAAAATAAATTAATAATAAAAATGCCATAAATCTATCCACTATTTGTAGACGCTATAACTTTTGCGCAAACCAATCAATATACGCTTATAGTTTTTTTAAGATATTTTTGGGGGATATGTATTGTAGCAAAAAGTAAAAAAAAATGCGTTTTTTTCAAAATTGTTGCTCTATTTTTGTTTATAGCGCAAAAAATAAAAACCGCAGAGGTGATCAAATACCACCAAAAGAAAGCTCTATTTGTGGGAAAAAAGGACGTCAATTTTATTTGAGTGCAATGTCGCATGACCGCGCAATTGTCAGTTAAAGCGACGCAGTGCTGAATCGCAAAAAGTGCTCTGGTCAGGAAGGGGGTAAAATCTTCCGGGGCTGAAGCGGTTAAGGGGGCGTGGCAGTGGGTGTGTTCTATGCCTACATAATTTTGTTTATAGGTGTTCCTCATTCCCATCTCAAAAAGTTGGGAGGTATGGTACAGTGTCAGTGTATATTTTTAGCACTGATCACTGTATTGGTGTCATTGGTCCCCAAAAAGTGTCAAAAGTGTCAGTTAGTGTCTGATTTGTCCACCGCAATACCGCAGTCCCTCTATAAGTCACTGATCGCCACCATTACTTGTAAAAAAAAATGGGCACGGTGGCTGCGTTTCATAGGCACAGTGAGGCTGCAATTGATGTTTTTTTTTCCCTGAATTTTTCAGTTTGCTTTTGTCCCCCCAAAAATTTTGAGCACCAGCTGCCACTGCAATAAAGGCATAGTTCACCTTTACCACAAAACTACCTATGTAGATAAGGGGCATCTGTAGATCATTGCAAACCGTACAGCTCTGACTAAAGTTGCTATAGGTGTAGGCCATTTACATACCTTATGAAGCCTGACTAAAATACTCCCAGGACGTTGCTAAGTACTCCTAGGATGTTGCTAAGTACTCCTAGAATGTTGCTAAGTACTCTCAGGATGTTGCTAAGTACTCCTAGGATGTTGCTAAGTACTCTCAGGATGTTGCTAAGTACTCCTAGGATGTTGCTAAGTACTCCCAGGATGTTGCTAAGTTCTCCCAGGACATTGCTAAGTATCCCCAGGATGTTGCTAAGTTCTCCCAGGACGTTGCTAAGTTCTCCCAGGACATTGCTAAGTATCCCCAGGATGTTGCTAAGTTCTCCCAGGACGTTGCTAAGTTCTCCCAGGATGTTGCTAAGTACTCTCAGGATGTTGCTAAGTTCTCCCAGGACGTTGCTAAGTTCTCCCAGGACATTGCTAAGTATCCCCAGGATGTTGCTAAGTTCTCCCAGGACGTTGCTAAGTTCTCCCAGGACGTTGCTAAGTACTCCCAGGATGTTGCTAAGTTCTCCCAGGACATTGCTAAGTTCTCCCAGGATGTTGCTAAGTATTCCCAGGACGTTGCTAAGTTCTCCCAGGACGTTGCTAAGTACTCCCAGGATGTTGCTAAGTACTTCCAGGACTTTGCTAAATGAGGCCTAGTCGTCACTGCATAGCTCTCAACTGTCCCTGATTTCGAGGGACTGTCCGTGATTTGGAACTAAGTCCCTCTGTCCCTCGTTCCCCCTCATTTGTCCCTCATTTTGGTCTGATCTATATAGTTGTATATAAAATGCACTTTTTATCTTTCAAATAGTGTTGTCCAGTGCTAAACCTTTCATCCATTTTCTAAATTGCTACATTCGTATTTTTCAAAAGCCAATATAAAGGAATAGTAGTGGTAAAAAAAAAAGCACTTGAGGGTTTAACAAATTTTTGTGTGTGTATATTTTGCCTTTAGAGGGGCGTGGTAGGGGGTGTGTCCTCTGCCTACATACTTCTGCGAATAGGTGTCCCTCAATCCCATCTCAAAATATTGGGAAGTATGTCACCGCTCACCTCCTCCATCACAGTAGTGAACCCTCAAACGCGGAGCTCCGAGCTACTTCATCAGGGGGGAGAAAGAGCATGTGAGGGGGTTTGAATCAGAGGAAGAGCTCCCTCCTGTGATGGTGGAGGTGTTTATTGACAACTAGGCCTCACTTAGCAACATCCTGGGAGTATTCCAGTCAGGCTTCATAAGATATGTAAATGGCCTACACCTATAGCAAGGATATTATTAATTTTTAGTCAGAGCAGCACAGATTGTTTTAATCTACAAACATCCCTTACCTGCATAAGCAGGTTTTTGTAAAGGTGAACTATCCTTTTAAATAAGGATAAACATTAAGAACGGAGGAAGCTGTAGAGAGCGCTCTTCAAGGAAAAGCCATAAACGGTCCTATTTATTGGGCGCTTTGCGGGGGATTAGCAAAGGGTTAAGCGTATCTGACAAGCTGTTTTCTAAACCTCCCATTTGGTACCTGAAAGGCGAACGCTCGCTTACAAAGAACTATTTACCAATTTTGAAAGGTCTCGTCCCCACAACGCTGGTGCGAGGTGCGCGGCACAGACTTAGTTGCCAAGGTGACAAATACTTATAAATATAACACATCTCCTAATGCACTTTTAACATAGTATTTTATGACTTTTAAATCAGATACATTAGCAAATATATGAGGTAATTTCGCTGAAAGGCCATTTTGCCGCAGCGCTCTTTTCATGTTCCATTTCTGGAGGTAGCTCGGCTAAATGCTTCGTGTGACATTCTAGAAGTGCGAAGTTCCTGATGTAAGGTGTGACAGACATCTGCTTCTGATTAAAGACATTGTAATGTTTGGATTTCGTGTTCTTCCCCTTGGTGGGGGTGGGGGTGGGGGACGGGGGGGACGGGGGGGACGGGGGCTGGATAAATAAGCCTATTTGTGCGTTCTGTTCCAACGAGTAAAAAGAAATGTTCTACTGAGCATACAAGTATCCTCATACATAATAGCAATTAGAAAAGTGTTCGCTGTAAAGGTTAAACTAGAACTGAAGGTAAAACTTTGGATAGAGTAAGGGAGAGTTATAACCCCTGTCATGTTTTTTTTTTTGCCATCTGTGTCCCCACTGGGGAGATATCCCTTCACTTCCTGTCCCATAGCCAAAACACAAAGTGAGACAAAACCCCTCCAAAGTCAGGGAACCAGTGTCCCCATTGGAAGATTTCCCTTCTATTTCTGTTCTGGTGACAACCCAGTAGACGGCCTATACCTTCCTCATTTTAAGGGATGTTCTGGGCTTGTTCACATGTGCGGCAGGGATTGTTGCATCTTTGAAAAGTGATTCATGCTCAGATTGTTTTTCAGAGCTGTTTGACAGGTGGGGAAAAGGTGATATGCTGCTTCCTCACTACCTGATTTATCCATTTATCACTTTCTGTAATCCTAACACCAATCTTCCCTGATACTCTCACACTAATCCTTCCTGTAATCCTAACACTACCCCTCTGTGTAACCCTATTACTACCCCTTCTGGTAACCCTAACGCTAATACCCACAGTAATCCTGGCACTAATTATGCCAGTAACCTTAACTCTAACCCCCTTTAACCCTAACACTAACTCTAACTCTCCCTGTAACCCTAACACTGACCCTCCCTGTAACCCTAACACTAACTTTCTTATAACCCTAACACTAACCCTCCTTGTAACCCTAACCCTCCCTGTAACCCTAACACTAACTTTCTTGTAACTATAACACTACCTCTCTCTGTAACCCAAACAATACTCTTCCTTGTAGCTCTTACACAACCCTCCCTGTAACCCTAACACTAACCCTCCCTGTAACCCTATTACTGACCCTCCCTGTAACCCTAACACTAACCCTCCCTGTAACCCTAACACTAACCCTCCCTGTAACCCTAACACTAACCCTCCCTGTAACCCTAACACTAACCCTCCCTGTAACCCTAACACTGACCCTCCCTGTAACCCTAACACTAACTTTCTTGTAACTCTAATGCCCCGTACACACGATAGGATTTTCCGATGGAAAATGTGTGATAGGACCTTGTTGTCGGAAATTCTGATCGTGTGTAGGCTTCATCACACACTTTCCATAGGAATTTCCGACACACAAAGTTTGAGAGCAGGCTATAAAATTTTCCGACAACAAAATGCGTTGTCGGAAGTTCCGATCGTGTGTACACAAATCCGACGCACAAAGTGCCACGCATGCTCAGAATCAAGCAGAAGAGCCGCACTGGCTATTGAATTTAATTTTTCTCGGCTCGTTGTACTTCACCGCGTTCTTGAGGTTCGGAATTTCCAACCAACTTTGTGTGACCGTGTGTATGCAAGACAAGTTTGAGCCAACATCCGTTGGAAAAAATCCATGGATTTTGTTGTCGGAAAATCCTATCGTGTGTACGGGGCATAACACTACCTCTCTCTGTAACTCAAACAATACTCTTATTAGTAGCTCTTACACAACCCTCCCTGTAACCCTAATACTACCCCTTCTGGTAACCCTAACACTAATCCTCCTCCAGGAACCCTGAAGCCAATTCTCCCTGTAATCTTAGCCCTAACCTACCCTCATACCTAAACACTAACCCGCCCTGTAACTCTAACTTTACCCCTCTCTGTAACCCCAACACTGACCCTCCCTATTAGTACCCCTCCTGGTAACCTTAACACTAATCCCCCAGTAACTCTAATGCCCCGTACACATTGATCGGACATTGATCGGACATTGATCGGACATTCCTACAACAAAATCAATGGATTTTTTCCGACGGATGTTGTCTCAAACTTGTCTTGCATACACACGGTCACACAAATCTTGTCAGAAATTCCGAATGTCAAGAACGCGGTGACCTACAAGACGTACGACGAGCCGAGAAAAATCAAGTTCAATAGCCAGTGCGGCTCTTCTGCTTGATTCCGAGCATGCGTGGAACTTTGTGTGTCGGAATTCTGTACACACGATCAGAACTTCCGACAAGGGATTTTGTTGGTCGGAAAATTTGAGAGCCAGCTCTCAAATTTTGTGTGACGGAAATTCCGATGGAAAATGTCCGATGGAGCCTACACACGGTCGGAATTTCCTACAACAAACTCCCACCGAACATTTTCCGTAGGAAAATCCGACCGTGTGTACGCGGCATAACACTAATCTTTTTGGTAACCCCAACATTAATTCTCCCTTTAACCTTAACCCTAACCCTCCTTGTAACCCTAATACTAACCCTCCATGTAACTCTACCCTCCCTGTAACCCTAGCACTATCCTTTCTCATAACTTTACCACTAGCTCTCTCTGTAACCCTAACACTAATCCTCCCTGCAGTTCTGACACTATCCCTCCCTGTAACCCTAATACTACCCCAAGCAACCCTAACACTAATCCGCCTTCGGTAGCCCTGCAACCAATTCTCCCTGTAACCCTTCCTCTAACCCTAGCACTAATTTTCGGTGTAACCTTAACCCTAACCCTTCCTCTAACCCTAGCACTAATTCTCCGTGTAACCTTAACCCTAACCCTTCCTCTAACCCTAGCATTAATTCTCTCCGTAACCTTAACCCTAACCCTTCCTTTAACCCTAGCACTAACTCTCCATGTAACCTTAACACTAACCCTCACTGTAACCCTATTAGTACCCCTCCTGGTAACCCTAACACTAATCCCCGAGTACCTATAACACTAATCACCTTGGTAACCCTAATACCAATTCTGCCTGTAACCTTAACCCTAACCCTTCCTTTAACCCTAGCACTAACTCTCCATGTAACCTTAACACTAACCCTCACTGTAACCCTATTTGTACCCCTCCTGGTAACCCTAACACTAATCCCCGAGTACCTATAACACTAATCACCTTGGTAACCCTAATACCAATTCTGCCTGTAACCTTAACCCTAACCCTTCCTTTAACCCTAGCACTAACTCTCCATGTAAACTTAACACCAACCCTCCCTGTAACCCTATTAGTACCCCTCCTGGTACCTCTACCACTAATCCCCTTGGTAACCCTGACACCAATTCTCCCTGTAACCTAACCCTCCATCATCCATGTAACCCTAACCTTCCTTGTAACTTTAAAACTACCTCTCTCTGTGACCCTAACACTAATCCTCTCTGTAACCCTAATACTACACCTTCAGTAACCCTAAAACCAATTCTCCCTGTAACCCTAACACTAACCCTTCCTTTAACCCTAGCACTAATTCTCCACGTAACCTTAACACTAACCCTCCATGTAACTCGAACATTACCCCTCTCTGTAACCCTAACACTAACCTTTCCTGCACCTTAACACTACCCCTCTGTGTAACTCTATTACTACCTCACCTTGTACCCCTAACACTAATCCCCTGGTAACTCTGACACTAATCCCCTTGGCAGTCCCGGACAGATACATCCAACACCCAGGGCAAGGATGTGGAACTGCGCCCCCCTCCTTCACGACTAAAGCATGTTGTAGAATGGGTGTACCGCTCTACATTCATTCTCTGCCCCCCCTTGCTCTATTGTGCCCAGGGCAGCTGTCCCTTCTGCCCACCCCTTGTCCTGGCCCTTCCCCTTGGTAACCCTGACACTAATTCTCCCTGTAACCTTAACACCACCCCTCCCTGTAACCCATTAACCCTTCCTGTGGCTCTATTCCTCTCTGTATCGCTTACCCTTCCAATATTAGTAGCAGGGGCACCTCCAGACTCCGAGAGAGGATTAGAAGTGTGATATTTATTGGATCCCGCCCTATAAAAGTGTGAGCTCTTGTGTTTTTCTGGCTTACTTATCCATCCCTCCGATCTGTCAATGATGACTTTGCCTTGGAAAATAATTATCTTGCGCTGTTACAGTTTATTTACATAACACGAACATCTTCCACCGAGAAAAATCCCGAATGTACATAAACAGAGCGGAATGCTAGGAATCGGGGGGGTGCTCTGAAGGCCGCTCTCTTGTACACGGCTCGGCTCTGCCGGGAAACTTGCCAAGCTCCGTCACTCCACATACACATGTAGCTTATTTACATTAATGGCCAAATGAACTGCTTAGAAGAAGTCCTGTATAGTGAATTCTCCCCTTTCCCATGGTCCAGGAAAACCCAAATTATGGAATTTGTAATTACATGTGATTGGAAAGAGGTCAGTTCAAGGAGCAGTCTGACACACACACTCTATATATGTCATTTATTTCCTAGAATCCCCCCCCCATAATAAAATTACAATTTACTAATGATTCTAACTTTTAGGCTGCATTCACACCTCAGCGTAGTGTTTTTGAGCGTTTTTCCGGTGTGTTTTTTTTTTTTTGCTTGTTTTTATGTGCGATTTGTGTATTTTTTACAGCGTCTGGGTTTTTTTTTTTTTTTTTCGGTAATAGAAAACTATTATCTGTTGCATTATTTGTTGCTAGGGATCTCACCTTTTTTTTAGCTTTTCCATTTGCTTTTCTATTAGCTCATTTCTTTTATTATTATTATTTTTCATTAATTTATTTATTTATTTTGTTAGGGCAAGGGGTTAGAGTTAAGGTTAGGTTAGAATTAGGAGTTTAGGATTAGGATTAGGGGTTAGGGTTATTTTTTTTTTCTTTTGTTAGGTTTAGGATGTTAATTCTACTACTACTACTACTACTACTACTACTAATAATAATAATAGATGAATACTAAGTAATAATAAATAAATAATTAACCCCTAACCTTAATCTCTTACCTTTAAAAAAAAAAATAATAATAATAAATAACTAAACACCCTAACCCAAATTAAATAAATAAAAAAACAAATAGATAAAGTATTATTATTATTATTGTTATTCTTATTTATTATAAGTAATAATAAATAAATAATTAACCCTTAACCTTAATCTCTTACCCTTAAAAAAAAAAATAAAAAAAAAAATAATAATAATAAAAAACTAAACACCCTAACCCAAAATAAATAAATAAATAAAAAACAAATAGATAAAGTATTATTATTATTGTTGTTGTTATTATTTATTATAAGTTATAATAAATAAATAATTGAGCCCTAACCTTAATCTCTTACCCTTAAAAAAAAATAATAATAATAAATAACTAAACACCCTAACCCAAAACCCTAACACTGAACCTCACTGTAACCCTTTTACAAAACCTCCATGTAACCCTAACACTAATTTTTACTGTATCCCTAACACTGACCCTCCCTGTAGCCTTCACACAAATTATTTCTGTAACATTAACCCCCCCTGTAACTGTAGCACTAACCCTCCTTTAAACCTTTACACTAACAGTCTCTGTAACCCTCAAACTAATTCTTACTGTAACCCTAACACTGATCCTTCTTGTAACCCTTACACTAACTCTCCCTGTAACCCTCACACTAATAATTCTCCCTGGAACCCTTACATTAACCCTCAGGCCTTGTTTACATTTACAGTTGGGGGGGGGGGGAGCAATGTTTTTACTGCCCTCCAACTGCTTCCCCCCTAAACTTCAAAGGCAACAGACAGGGGTGCAACACTTATCCCCCAGTATTTCATTCAGAAGACATTATTGTGTTCTGAATGAGACCTATTCAACTAAATAGGGATGCGCTGCAACCACCCTGCAGCTACATCATTGCATGCAGTTAAAGCACAGTAGTGTGGTTCTTTAGGGGTTAAAACAGGTGGTGAAAAGACATAACATAACATAACACCTCCTTACTGTCTCCTGTCAAAGACCCTCTGAAAACTGATTATCCGTGGATCGTTCTTCAGATAGCAATGCAAGTGTAAACAACTCCTGCAACCCTAATCCTACCTGTAACCCTCACACTCATTTTTACTGTAAGCCTAACCCTATTAGTAACACTAACTCTGCATGTAACTGTTAATGTACCCCAAGCACTAACTCTAGCTTTCACCCTAACATTAACCCTCCCTGTAGTCCCAACATTAACCCTCCCTGTACGCCTTGCACTAACCCCCCATGTAACCTAACACCAACCTTCCTGTAACCCTAACACTAACCCTCCATGTAGCCCTTATGCTAAATCTTCCTATAAACTTCACACTAACCCTCCCTGCAACCCTAACATTAACACTTCCTGTAACCCTTACACTAAACCTCCCTGTAACCCTTACACTAACCCCCCTGTAGCCCTTAAACTAAACCTCACTGTAACCTCAACATTAACACTTCCTGTAACCCTATGGTAAACCGTCCTGTAACACTAACCTTCACTGTAACCCTAACACTAACCCTCAATGTAGTCCTTATGCTAAATCTCCCTGTAACCCTCACACTAACCTTCCCAATACATCTTACACTAACCTTCTGTGTAACCCTCACTAATCTTTACTGTAGCCCTAACATTAACCATCACTGTAACCCTCACACTAACCCTTATTGTAACCTTAACATTAAAACTATCCCTTCTTCCCGTAACCCCAATCCTTTACACTAATCCTCCCTGTAGACCTTATGCTAAACCTCCCTGTAACCTTAACACTAACCCTCCCTGCAACCCTCACACTAACCCTCCCTATAACCCTAACATTAACACTTCCTGTAACCTTAGCACTAACACTTAATGTAACCCTAACACTAAACCTCCCTGTAGCCCTTATGCTAAACCTCACTGTAACCTTAACACTAACACTTCCTGTAGTCCCTATGGTAAACCGTCCTGTAATCTCAACACTAATCCTCCCTGTAGACCTTATGCTAAACCTCCCTGTAACCTTAACACTGACCCTCCCTGTAACCCTAACATTAACACTTCCTGTAACCTTAACATTAACACTTAATGTAACCCTAACACTAAACCCCCCTATAACCCTAACACTAACCCCCCCTGTGGCCCTTATGCTAAACCTCACTGTAACCTTAACACTAACACTTCCTGTAACCCTGACACTAACCCTCCCTGTAGTCCCTATGGTATAGCATCCTGTAATCTCAACACTAACCCTCCCTGTAACCCTAACACATACCCTCCCTGTAACCCTAACACTAACCTTCCCAATACATCTTACACTAACCTTCCGTGGAACCCTCACACTAATCTAATACTGTAGCCCTAACATTAACCATCACTGTAACCCTCACACTAACCCTTATTGTAACCTTAACATTAAAACTATCCCTTCTTCCCGTAACCCCAATCCTTTACACTAATCCTCCCCGTAACCCTAATATTAACACTCCCTGTGTGCTTAATACTAACCTTCTCACTAATCATCCCTGTAACCCTAACACTAACCCTCTTACTAACTTTTCTGGTAACCCCAATCCTAACACTCAATTTCCCTGCAACCCCAATATTAACCCTTCCATGACCCTCTCACTTACAGAACTCTCCTTGTTCTCCTTGTCACCCCAACACTAATCCTCCCATCACCTCTCCCTATGTCCCTCCCATTAACCCACTCTGTAAGCCTAACACAGGTCCAAAAAAAAAAAAAGAACTTGGCAAATGTGATTTTTTTTCTTTTTTTTTTTGAACGTTCCTCTCTAGCTCTTAAATCTCAGCGGTCACTTCTTCCCATTTTATGGAAGTATTTTGTTTTAGTTTTCCCTTTGTGTAGCGGTATGCGATGCTGCGCGGTTTTACGACGCACACATGTTGAAGTGTTTACTATCCATCCCAGGCCGGATCTGCACAAAGCTAACACATCGCTCCATCTACCCAACAACCCACCCGACCTGCTTCTTCTCAGTCTCAGGTCCTCCGCCTGCTCCCCATGCTCTTCTCCCGTTCCTGTAGCCGCCCCAAAGAGCGCGCGGCGTTTGGCAATGCTGGGAAGGCCAGACGAGCTGGGACTGGAATTGTAGACCTGAGGCGGCTGTTTCACGGTGGCGCCTCATTGACTCCAGACAGGGTGCCTTCACCCTTTTTTTTTTTTTTTCCCACCCATTCAACAAAATTCCCCTCCTGCAAATCTTTCCATTGCTATTCAAGGCAGAGCCCTTTACCTTTCTCCAGGAGGAGGCGAGATCACAGGCTTCTCTGTGCCGGAGTCTGGAATTTCAGTCTACCTGTGTGATAATCGCACAAGCTTCAGGCCCGGGGGCTCGGCTCGAGAAAATGAATTGTCAACGCTTTTATCTGTCATAGCTGCTATCTCGTATAGATTAACTAAACCATGTATCGCTATCACAGGAGCAAGGGAAAGTAGGCAGATCGCTATCGCTAAACCTCACAGGATGTTCAATTCCAACACCAGCCAAAAAAGCTGAACATATTTGCTCAATCTTTTTAACTTTTTATTAATGTTTTACTTCTTTTACTTTTTTTTTTTTATAACCACTTCCAGACCAGGCGTTTTCTGACACTTTCTGTTTACATGTTACAATTAGTATTTTTTGCTAAAAAAAATTACTTATAACCACCAAACATTATATACAGTGGCAAGGCAGGACTTAGGGTGGTGGGGGCCCCTGGGCTTGAGTCACTTTTGGCCCTACCTTCTATACATTACTTTAAACCTTTCGTTTTCTTTTAAGTGCGCCACTCTGATACCGTTTGTCCGCCAGTACATCGCTGTCTAATGCAGACAGGTTTTCTCAACGGCAGTAAACGAGGCACTACATAACTGCCAATAACCATTCACCAATCCTCAAGATAAAAGTGTAAGGGATTTTAAGGAAAAAAACTATTTAAGGAAAAAAACTTATATTTAAATGCTCATAAATGCAGCCTTGCACAGCGTCCATCTGCATGCTTGTCCAGTGACATTGCAGCCTTGTCAGTGTCATTTGCAGCCTTTCAGCCTTATCAGTGTCATTTGCAGCCTTGCAGCCTTATCAGTGTCATTTGCAGCCTTGCAGCCTTGTCAGTGTCATTTGCAGCCTTGTAGCCTTGTCAGTGTCATTTGCAGCCTTTCAGCCTTATCAGTGTCATTTGCAGCCTTGCAGCCTTGTCAGTGTCATTTGCAGCCTTGTAGCCTTGTCAGTGTCATTTGCAGCCTTGCAGCCTTATCAGTGTCATTTGCAGCCTTGCAGCCTTATCAGTGTCATTTGCAGCCTTGCAGCCTTATCAGTGTCATTTGCAGCCATGCAGCCTTGTCAGTGTCATTTGCAGCCTTGCAGCCTTGTCAGTGTCATTTGCAGCCTTGTAGCCTTGTCAGTGTCATTTGCAGCCTTTCAGCCTTATCAGTGTCATTTGCAGCCTTGCAGCCTTATCAGTGTCATTTGCAGTCTTGCCAGTGTCATTTTCAGCCTTGCAGCCTTATCAGTGTCATTTGCAGCCTTGCAGCCCTATCAGTGTCATTTGCAGCCTTGCTGCCTTATCAGTGCCCATCTGCAGCCTTGTCCATGTCATTTCCAGCCTTTTTCAGGCTGCAGTTAAACTGCAGTGACATGTCAGTTTAAATATAGCGTCGCCGAGATACACAGAGCCGGTCCTGTGTATCTCGGCTCCTGTCGGCTTTTCTGGGCTCCTCTCGCAGTCCCGCCCAGGCCCGCCCTATGATGGACCTAACACAGGTCCAATGGCGGGACTGCGAGCGGAGCCGAGAACAGCCAATATACACACATAGCCGAGTGTACTCGGCTAGCTCCGCTCACAGTCCCTGTGTTATGTCCATCATAGGGCGGGACTAGGCGTGACTGTGAGCGGAACTAGCCGAGTACACTCGGCTGGGGCCCGCGGGGCCCCATATTGGGTGGGGCCCATGGGCTTGAGCCCAGTCAAGCCCAATGGTCCTGCCCTGTACAGTGGGGACGGAAAGTATTCAGACCCTCTTAAATTTTTCACTCTTTGTTATATTGCAGCCATTTGCTAAAATCAAGTTATTATTATTATTATACAGGATTTATATAGCGCCAACAGTTTACGCAGCGCTTTACAACATAAGGGAGGACAGTACAAGTACAATACAATTCAATACAGGAAGAATCAGAGGGCCCTGCTCGTTAGAGCTTACAACCTAGGAGGGAGGGTCAAGTTATACAAAAGGGTAATAGCTGTGGGGGATGAGCTAATGGAGAAAATAGTGCAGTTGTTAGATGGAGGCAGGATAGGCTTCTCTGAAGAGGAAAGTTTTCAGGGATCGCCTAAAAGTGGATAAATTTGGAGACAGTCTGACAGATTGGGGTAGGGAATTCCAGAGGATAGGCGAGGCTTTGGAGAAGTCCTGGAGGTGGATATGGGAGGAGGTGATGAGGGAGCTAGAGAGCAGGAGGTCTTGAGAGGAACGGAGATGGTGATTAGGTTGGTATTTTGAGACTAGGTTAGTGATGTAACTGGGGGCAGAGTTGTGGATGGCTTTGTAACTTGTTAGTATTTTGAATTTAATTCATTGGGTGAGTGGCAGCCAGTGGAGGGATTGGCAGAGAGGGGTAGCAGACACTGAGCGGTTTGTAAGATGGATGAGTCTGGCAGCAGCATTCATGATGGACTGAAGGGGGGAGGAGTCTATTTAGAGGTAAGCCAATGAGGAGGGAGTTGCAGTAGTCAAGGCGAGAGATAACCAGGGAGTGAATCAGGAGCTTTGTGGTTTCATTGGTTAGAAAGGGACATAGTTTAGAGATGTTGCGGAGGTTGAGGCGGCAAGCTTTGGAGAGTGATTGGATGTGGGGCCGAAAGGAGAGTTCAGAATCCAGGATAACACCTAGTACCCTGACATGTGGGGATGGATGAATGGTTTTGCCATTGCTCTTGACAGACAAGTCAGGGGAAAAGGCACGTGGGGGAGGAAATATTATAAGCTCGTTTTTGGACAAGTTGAGTTTGAGAAAGTGGTGTGACATCTATACAGATATGTTGGTTAGTAAGTTAGTGATGCCCGAGGAGACTAATGGAGTGAGTTGAGGGATGGAGAGATAGATTTGTGTGTCGTCAGCGTAGAAATTATATTGAAAGCCGTGAGAGGCTATCAGCTGACCCAGGGAAGAAATGTAGATTGAAAATAAAAGAGGTCCAAGAACAGAACCTTGGGGGACCCGACAGAGAAGGGAAGAGGAGTGGAAGAAGTAGAATTGTAAGTGACACTGAAGGTGCGTTGGGATAGGTAGGATGAGAGCCACTGAAGAGCACAGTCACGGAGACCGAGGGAGTAAAGTTTTTTGAGGAGGAGGGGGTGGTCAACCGTGTCAAAGGCAGCTGAAAGATCCAGAAGTAGGAGTACAGAATAGTACTAGAATAGTACTATTAGTAATAGAAGTACTAGTAATAGAAGTTCATTTTTTTCCTCATTAATGTACACACAGCACCCCATATTGACAGAAAAACACAGAATTGTTTACATTTTTGCAGATCTATTAAAAAAGAAAAACTGAAATATCACATGGTCTTAAGTATTCAGACCCTTTGCTGTGACACTCATCTATTTAACTCAGATGCTGTCCATTTCTTCTGATCATCCTTGATATTGTTCTACACCTTCATTTGAGTCCAGCTGTGTTTGATTATACTGATTGGACTTGATTAGGAAAGCCACACACATGTCTGTATAAGACCTTACAGCTCACAGTGCATGTCAGAGCAAATGAGAATCATGAGGTCAAAGGAACTGCCTGAAGAGCTCAGAGACAGAATTGTGGCAAAGCACAGATCTGGCCAAGGTTACAAAAAAATTTCTGCTGCACTTAAGGTTCCTAAGAGCACAGTGGCCTCTATAATCCTTAAATGGAAGACGTTTGGGATGACCAGAACCCTTCCTAGAGCTGGCCGTCCGGCCAAACTGAGCTATGGGGGGAGAAGAGCATTGGTGAGAGAGGTAAAGAAGAACCCAAAGATCACTGTGGCTGAGCTCCAGAGATGCAGTGGGGAGATGGGAGAAAGTTGTAGAAAGTCAACCATCACTGCAGCCCTCTACCAGTCGGGGCTTTATGGCAGAGTGGCCCGTCGGAAGCCTCTCCTCAGTGCAAGACACATGAAAGCCCACATGGAGTTTGCTAAAAAACACCTGAAGGACTCCAAGATGGTGAGAAATAAGATTCTCTGGTCTGATGAGACCAAGATAGAACTTTTTGGCCTTAATTCTAAGCGGTATGTGTGGAGAAAACCAGGCACTGCTCATCACCTGTCCAATACAGTCCCAACAGTGAAGAATGGTGGTGGCAGCATGATGTTTTTCAGCTGCAGGGACAGGACGACTGGTTGCAAACGAGGGAAAGATGAATGCGGCCAAGTACAGGGATATCCTGGACAAAAACCTTCTCCAGAGAGCTCAGGACCTCAGACTGGGTCGAAGATTTACCTTCCAACAAGACAATGACCCTAAGCACACAGCTAAAATAACAAAGGAGTGACTTCACAACAAGTCCGTGACTGTTCTTGAATGGCCCAGCCAGAGCCCTGACTTAAACCCAATTGAGCATCTCTGGAGAGACCTAAAAATGGCTGTCCACCAACGTTTACCATCCAACCTGACAGAACTGGAGAGGATCTGCAAGGAGGAATGGCAGAGGATCCCCAAATCCAGGTGTGAAAAACTTATTACATCTTTCCCAAAAAGACTCATGGCTGTATTAGATCAAAAGAGTGCTTCTACTAAATACTGAGCAAAGGGTCTGAATACTTAGGACCATGTGATATTTCAGTTTTTCTTTTTTAATAAATCTGCAAAAAAATGTCAACAATTCTGTCTTTTTCTGTCAATATGGGGTGCTGTGTGTACATTAATGAGGAAAATAAATGACAAAGAGTGAAAAATTTAAAGGGGTCTGAATACTTTCCATCCCCACTGTAGATATATATATATATATATATATATATATATATATATATATATATATATATATAGTATCTCACAAAAGTGAGTACACCCCTCACATTTTTGTAAATATTGGATTATATCTTTTCATGTGACAACACTGAAGAAATGACACTTTGCTACAATGTAAAGTAGTGAGTGTACAGCTTGTATAATGCCGTGTACACACGAGTGGATTTTCCGTCTGAAAAAACTTGGACGGAATTATGCTCAAGCTTGCCTTGCATACACACGGTCACACAAAAGTTCTCTGAACTTTCTAGTGTCAAGAACGCAGTGATGTACAACACTACAGCGAACCGAGAAAATGAAGTTCAATGCTTCCGAGAATGCGTCGAATTGTTTCCGAGCATGCGTAGGAATTTTGCGTGTCGGAATTTGTACAGACGATCGCATTTTCGGATGGGAACTTTTTCCGACTGAAAAATTGAGAACCGAACCTGCTCTCAATTTTTTGCTGGCGGGAACTCCGCCAGCAAAAGTCCGATGGAGCACACACATGGCGGCATTTTCCAACCAAAAGCTCTCATCGGTCTTTTGCTGGCCGAATTTCCGATCGTGTGTACACGGCATTACAGTGTAAATTTGCTGTCCCCTCAAAATAACTCAACACACAGCCATTAATGTCTAAACCGCAGGCAACAAAAGTGAGTACACCGCTAAGTGAAAATGTCCAAATTGGGCCCAATTAGCCATTTTCCCTCCCTGACGTCATGTGACTCGTTAGTGTTACAAGGTCTCAGGTATGAATGGGGAGCAGGTGTGTTAAATTTGGTGTTATCGCTCTCACTCATACTGGTCACTGGAAGTTCAACATGGCACCTTATGGCAAAGAACTCTCTGAGGATCTGAAAAAAAGAATTGTTGCTCTACATAAAGATGGTCTAGGCTTTAAGAAGATCGGCAAGACCCTGAAACTGAGCTGCAGCACGGTGGCCAAGACCATACAGCGGTTCAACAGGACAGGTTCCACTCAGAACAGTGAAAATGTTCAAATTGGGCCCAAAGTGTCAATATTTTGTGTGGCCACCATTATTTTCCAGCACTGCCTTAACCCTCTTGGGCATGGAGTTCACCAGAGCTTCACAGGTTGCCACTGAAGTCCTCTTCCACTCCTCCATGACGACATCACAGAGCTGGTGGATGTTAGAGACCTTGCGCTCCTCCACCTTCTGTTTGAGGATGCCCCACAGATGCTCAATAGGGTTTAGGTCTGGAGACATGCTTGGCCAGTCCATCACCTTTACCCTCAGCTTCTTTAGCAAGGCAGTGGTCGTCTTGGAGGTGTGTTTGGGGTCGTTATAATGTTGGAATACTGTCCTGCGGCCCAGTCTCTGAAGGGGCTCTGCTTCAGTATGTCACAGTACATGTTGGCATTCATGGTTCCCTCAATGAACTGTAGCTCCCCAGTGCCGGCAGCACTCATGCAGCCCCAGACCATGACACTCCCACCACCATGCTTGACTGTAGGCAAGACACACTTGTCTTTGTACTCCTCACCTGGTTGCCGCCACACACGCTTGACACCATCTGAACCTAATTATTTTATCTTGCTCTCATCAGACCACAAGACATGGTTCCAGTAATCCGTGTCCTTAGTCTGCTTGTCTTCAGCAAACTATTTGCAGGCTTTCTTGTGCATCATCATTAGAAGAGGCTTCCTTCTGGGACGACAGTCATGCAGACCAGTTTGATGCAGCGTGCAGCTTATGGTCTGAGCACTGACAGACTGACCCCCCACCCCTTCAACCTCTGCACCAATGCTGGCAGCACTCATGCATCTATTTCCCAAAGACAACCTCTGGATAGGACGCTGAGCGCGTGCACTCAACTTCTTTGGTTGACCATGGCGAGGCCTGTTCTGAGTGGAACCTGTCCTGTTAAACCGCTGTATGGTCTTGGCCACTGTGCTGCAGCTCAATTTCTGGATCTTGGCAATCTTCTTATAGCCTAGGCCATCTTTATGTAGAGCAACAATTCTTTATTTCAGATCCGCAGAGAGTTCTTTGCCATGAGGTACCATGTTGAACTTCCAGTGACCAGTATGAGAGAGTGAGAGCGATAACACCAAATTTAACACACCTATTTCCCATTCACACCTGAGACCTTGTAACACTAATGAGTCACATGACACCGGGGAGGGAAAATGGCTAATTGGGCCCAATTTGGACATTTTCACTTAGGGGTGTACTCACTTTTGTTGCCAGCAGTTTAGACATTAATGGCTGTGTGTTGAGTTATTTTGAGGGGACAGCAAATTTACACTGTTATACAAGCTGTACACTCACTACTTTACATTGTAGACAAGTGTCATTTCTTCAGTGTTGTCACATGAAAAGATAGAAGAAAATATTTACACACGCGCATGCTTATTGGCCAGAGGGGGAGCCAATCAGCGGGTCTGGCGAGCATGATGTCCGCCGGCCAACCACGATCGCTCCCCAGAAAGGTAGAACGGCGATCTGCCGATGTAAACAAGGCAGACCGGCATTCTGAGAGGGATGAACACTGTGATCTTGTGATCCTGCCAAGCAGGAACACGGATCTCTGTGTTCATCCAGTGAGTCCACCCCCCACACAGTAAGAAAGCAACCCCTAGGGACACACTTAACTCTTTGATTGCCCCTGGTCTTGACCCCTTTCCTGCCAGTGGCATTAGTACAGTAACGGTGCATAGTTTTAGCAATGATTACTGTAATAATGTCACTGGTTCCCAAAAAACGTGTCAGGTGTCTGATTTGTCCGCCGCAATGTCGCAGTCCCGCTAAAAATCACTGATCGCCTCTATTACTAGTAAAAAAATAAAATAAATAAAAATGCCATAAAGATATCCCATTGTTTGTAGACATGACAATTGTTTGCGCAAACCAATCAATATACGCTTATTTGGATTTTTTTGTAGCAGAATACACATTGGCCTAAATTGACGAAGAAATTTGATTTTTTTTATTGGATTTGTTTTATAGCAGAAAGTGAAAAATATAGTTTTTTTATTTTCAAAATTGTCGCTCTTTTTTTGTTTATAGCGCAAAAAATAAAAACGGCAGAGGTGATCAAATACCACCAAAAGAAAGCTCTATTTGTGGGGAAAAAAGGACATCAATTTTGTTTGGGTACAGAGTCACACGACCGCGCAATTGTCAGTTAAAGTAACACAGTGCCGTATCGCAAAAAAGTGGCCTGGTCAGGAAGGGGGTGAAACCTTCCGGGGCTGAAGTGGTTAAAAAAAACAAAAAAACAAAGCACAATAATATACCCCAATTTTTTTTGTAAATTTTTTTTTTGTAAAATGTGAAATTGTAAAATTGTAAATAGATACCCAACATGTCACTCTTTAAAATTGCGCACGGCGATGGCGATGCTTTAAACGCCTTTACAGGTTATCGGTTTAGAGTTCTAGAGTTCTAGTATTATTGCTCTAACATTCGCGCAGATACCTCACATGTGTGGTGCGAATACCTTTTACATATGTGTGCACGACTTACGTATGCGTTTGCTACTGCTGGCGAGCACGGAGGGATGGGGGTGCTCTAAATGTATTTATTTTTTTCTTATTTATTTTACTTTTTATTTCTTATTTTTAGTGGATATAAATGAAGTGCGCTCTCCCAGTATTGCACACTAATAACCTGACCATAACTAATAATTAAAGAAAGCGTATATAAAAAATTATATATAATTACAATCAGAAAAAACAATCCCGAATACTATAGATTAGTGCTGATAATACAACATTCAATCAGTGGCTGGTGCTCAATTTTTTTGGGGGGGGCAGTCAAACCTCTCAGCCACCCCCACGCAGCCCCCCTCAGCAGGGCTGCCAACCTCCCGCAGCATTTTTTACTGACAAAACTTGGAATATTTACTGGCGGAGCACATTTTTTACTGGCAACCTGAGAAATGACAGAACTCCTATTGAAAACTAACACAGTGAATATTTGAACAGTATAAACATGATATGGAAACACTGACAATACCTATAACAAAGTCATTTGCTTGATTTACACTTAAAAAGTCAACACAGCATGAAATTATCAGCCCCTAATATTTACTGGCTTTTTAAAAAAATCATTGATTTTTACAAACTGTCAGTAAATTTACTGGCGGTTGGCAACCCTGCCCCTCAGTCGATCGTCCCGCACTACTTACCCCATCGGGGGCAACTTTCTCACTGCTTCTCCTCCTCTGCTGCTTCCCAGCTGCTTCTCCTCTCCGGCGGCCTCCCAGCTGCTTCTCCTCCTGAGTGGCTTTGGCGGCTTCCCCACTGCTTCTCCCACCGGCCAATCCGGTCGCTTCTCCTCCCTGCCAATCCGGTCTTAAGACCCGCTTCCTGATTGGCTGGGAGGATAAGCAGGAAGACAATAGCGAATATTTTTTGCTACTGTCACACAAGTGGGTGAGCACTGTGCCCAGAGCCCACCCATTTTGAAGCCAATTAGAACCTCAGGCTCTAATCACGTGCTTCTAAAAAAAAAAAACCCATAGAAATCCATGCGTCCGACGCATTGCATGGAGATTAGGGGCCGGACGCATAGACCCCTACGCCCTGTATGAGCGGCCACCACTGCATTTGGTAGCCTTCAAAGCGCTGCATGCATTACCACCATACACAAGTAATGAAATAGCCGCTTACAAGACCCAAAGGGTCAATAGGCGTTTTCGCTGATCGCAGCTTAGACAACATCGATCTTTGTTACAGCCTCTCTGGGATTCCAGATCATCACAGGCTCCTGGCTCACAGGGCAATACAAAAATGAAAGGACTCATAGTGCATTATCATTTAAAAACAGAATTTATTCAAAAAGATTGCACTTACAGACTATTAGCTGGGGTAATAGCACAGAGTATCATGGTGGCACGACCGCCTGCAGTACGGTCCGTGCTCGCGCTGACGTCACGGCTGACTCCGCCCAACGCGTTTACCCTCAGAAGGCATCAACTGGGATTGGAGGTCCACCAGGCTGTGGTGTAATTTGTCGCCTTTCCATGAGTTTGTGCAATTTTAAAGCATGACATGTTAGGTATCTATTTACTCGGCGTAACATCATATTTCACATTATACAACAAAATTGGGCTAACTTTACTGTTTTTTTTTAATTCATAAAAGTGTATTTTTCCCCAAAAAAATTGCGTTTGAAAGACTGCTGCAAAAATACAGTGTGACATAAAGTATTGCAATGATCACCATTTTATTCTCTAGGGTTTCTGATAAAAAATATGTAATGTTTGGGGGTTCCAAGTAATTTTCTAGCAAAAAATACTGATTTTAACTTGTAAGCAACAAGTGCCAGAAAACGGCTTAGGCGTGAAGGGGTTAAAATACATGACACTAACAAAAGCTACATTAACTAAGTATGCCAATTGCTATCAGATTATGTGCAAACAACAAGAGGCTGTTTTTTAAAAAAAAATGCTGGAGCTCCGCTTTAACAAGCAGTAAATAGACTTTAAAATAAGCCCTCGCTGACCTTTGTAGCTGCAGCCACTGTGGAAACTTCTTAGTTTTGCTGTCACTTTCCCTCCATAGTTTGACTCCATGCACCTAACAGTAAATTGGGAGCTTTCCAGCCTTTTAAATCCAGAACAAGTGTGCAGGAAGAAGGGAGAGAACAGAGTGCTAAAACCTGATTTTTGAGAATAATTTGCTCCACAGTGGCTGTGACTACAGAGGTCAGTGAGATCTTGTTCTAAAGCATATCTACTGGTTTTTAGTAGTATGGTAAAGAGGAGCTGCACTCTGCCTAACCCCATCTTAAAAAAAAAAACACTTGTCCCTTTCTTAAAAAAAGCATACTTACTAGACTATGGAGTCCAGCATCATCATGCTGAAGCAAAAGCTCTCTGTTTGTCTCATTGCCACCATCTTAAATTTGAATCTGGTGGATGCACACACATGCCATGAGTTACTTCCAGGTCTACAGGATGCCAGCAGTCAGTGGGGCCCATCCATAAGGCTCTAATCACGTGCTTCAAAAAAAAAAAATCCTGTTGGAATCTATGCGTCCGGTGCCCTGCATGTAGATTAGGGGCCGGGCATAGCGATTAGGGGAGCAGCCCCCCTGCCCCCAGCCCCTAATCTACATGCAGGGCACCAGACGCATGGATACCAATGGGTTTTTTTCTTTTTAAGCACATGATTAGAGCTTGAGGCCCTAATTGGCTTAAAAAAAAGGGTGGGCTCGGGGCACAGAGCACTACTCCCCAAGCCCACCCAGCTGTGTGACAATTAGGGTTGCACCCTGTCCGGGATTCACCCGAACAGTTCGGGTTTGGAATCATGTGTCTGGGTTTCAGACTGCCTGAAACCTGGACACATTATTCAGACCGGACTATGGCTTCCCAGCAGGGTTGCCGGCTGCAGATGTCTAAACCGAGAGTGTCTGTTACATTCTCTTTCATGCTGCCCAAAGCCAGAACTAACAATCCCCCCCCACCAAACACACACACACACAGATGGGAGAGTAGAGAGGGCTTGATCTGCTCCTTTTCCTCCTGCCCATACCCCTCTGTGTCTGCCCACACTCCTCAGAAAAGGAAAGTACGGGCCGGAAATTTGAAGTCCAGCAGTCTCAGATACATCTAGATGAGAGGTGCTGACTGCCAAGGGGTGAATGAGCTCACCATCCATCCCTGACTGTGATTGAAGTCTCCCCCCTTCTCTCTCCTGCCTCTGAGTGAGTACACTAAGGTAAATCAGGGTTCTCAGGGCACCCCTTACATCAGATTTCCCCTTTACACCAGAGGCAGGCCACAATGTTCCCCCTTACATCATAGTCCTGTATGTACAGTGCCTTGCAAAAGTATTCATCCCCTTGGCTTTTTACCTATTTTGTTACATTACAGCCTTTAGTTCAATGTTTTTTTTTAATCTGAATTATATATGATGGATCAGAACACAATAGTCTAAGTTGGTGAAGTAAAATTAGAAAAATATATACACAAAACTATTTTTCAGAAATAAAAAACTGATAATTGGCATGTGCGTATGTATTCACCCCCTTTGTTATGAAGCCCATAAAAAGCTCTGGTGCAACCAATTACCTTCAGAAGTCACATAATTAGTGAAATGATGTCCACCTGAGTGCAATCTAAGTGTCACATGATCTGTCATTACATACACACACCTTTTTGAAAGGCCCCAGAGGCTGCAACACCTAAGCAAGAGGCACCACTAACCAAACACTGCCATGAAGACCAAGGAACTCTCCAAACAAGTAACAGACAATGTTGTTGAGAAGTACAAGTCAGGGTTAGGTTATAAATCCAAATCTTTGATGATCCCTAGGAGCACCATCAAATCAATCATAACCAAATGGAAAGAACATGGCACCACAGCAAACCTGGCAAGAGACAGCCACACACCAAAACTCACGGACCGGGCAAGGAGGGCATTAATAAGAGAGGCAGCACAGAGACCTAAGGTAACCCTGGAGGAGCTGCAGAGTTCCACAGCAAAGACTGGAGTATCTGTACATAGGACGACAATAAGCCCTACGCTCCATAGAGTTGGGCTTTATGGCAGAGTGGCCAGAAGAAAGCTATTACTTTCAGCAAAAAACAATATGACACGTTTTGAGTTTTCGAAAAGGCATGTGGGAGACTCCCAAAACTTATGGAGGAAGGTGCTCTGGTCTGATGACACTAAAATTTAACTTTTTGACCATCAAAGAAAACGCTATGTCTGGCGCAAACCCAACACATCACATCACCCAAAGAACACCATCCCCACTGTGAAACATGGTGGTGGCAGCATCATGCTGTGGGGATGTATTTCAGCAGTCGGGACTGGGAAACTGGTCAGTGTTGAGGGAAAGATGGATGGTGCTAAATACAGGGATATTCAAAACCTGTACCACTCTGTGTGTGATTTGAGGCTAGGACGGAGGTTCACCTTCCAGCAAGACAATGACCCCAAACACACTGCTAAAGCAACACTTGAGTGGTTTAAGGGGAAACATGTGTGTTGGAATGGCCTAGTCAAAGCCCAGATCTCAATCCAATAGAAAATCTGTGGTCAGACTTAAAGATTACTGTTCACAAGCGCAAACCATCCAACTTGAAGGAGCTGGAGCAGTTTTGCAAGGAGGAATGGGCAGAAATCCCAGTGGTAAGATGTGGCAAGCTCATAGAGACTTATCCAAAGCGACTTGGAGCTGTGAGAGCTGCAAAAGGTGGCTCTACAAAGTATGGACTTTAGGGGGGTGAATAGTTATGCACACTGACTTTTTCTGTTATTTGGTCCTATTTGTTGTTTGCTTCACAAAAAAAAAAAAAAAAACATCTTCAAAGTTGTGGGCATGTTCTGTAAATTAAATGATGCAAATCCTCAAACAATCCATGTTAATTCAAGGTTGTGAGGTAACAAAACACGAAAAATGCCAAGGGGGGTGAATACTTTTGCAAGGCACTGTACATCAGAGTTCTCAGTGCTCCCCCTTAAATCAGTGTTCCCAGCGCATCCCTTATGTTAGAGTCCCCAGAGCTCCCCGTTACATCAGAGTCTGCAGAGTCCCCCCTTACAGTGTAAGGGAACTCTGCGAGTTCAGATGTAAAGGGGGACTCTTTTGATTAACTTCATATGATTAGAAATGTATTTCATTTCAAAATATATGTATAGTTTATACTATCCAAAAAAATGTTCTGTGCGCCGCTAAAGTGTTCGGGTTTGACTTGAAGAAAAAGTGGCAACCCTAGTAAATTAATATTCACTATTGTCTTCCTAATTCTCCTCCCGGCCAATCAGAAATCG
Organism: Aquarana catesbeiana; assembly: GCF_042186555.1. Classification (NCBI taxonomy): domain Eukaryota; kingdom Metazoa; phylum Chordata; class Amphibia; order Anura; family Ranidae; genus Aquarana; species Aquarana catesbeiana. The sequence continues at coordinate 31,076,438 of NC_133328.1, read as the reverse complement.
GTTCCTGTGACTCGATTTAGGAAGGAAGTCTTAGCCAATCCTGTCTCAGGACACACTTCCTGGAGGAGAATCAACGGCCCGCCTCTTCATTCCCCCTGACACCAAAGGTAATGCCCTAATCACAGCCCTCCTGTCTCCTGCGGGGGGTGGGGGGGTTTTGATCGGCGCATTCACGTCTGTCTCAGGGGAGGGGGTGTGCAATCGCGGCATTCCCGGCCGTCTCCCGCGGGGTGGAGGGTTTTGGTGTTAGTTTGCCGCCCCCCCCCCCAATATATTAAGCACCGGCTGCCACTGCCAGTGGTGTGTCTGTGCATGCACCAGATCCCTGCAGACACATGCCATGGGTCTCTGGTATAAACATGCAGAAGGAGGAGGTCACTGACAGATGTACCAGATGTGTACCCCCTCCTTCGCCGTTCGCCTGTTGCTGATCCTGGATGGTAAATGAGAGTTGCATCTGTATAAAAGCCCAAATGCTTAAAATTGGCTTTTTTTATTATGTTTTTATTGTATTTTCTGAATTTGTAGTTTGGTGTATGTCTAGTTTTATTTTTTGTACTAATAAAGTTGTAAAGAGGAGTGTATATCCCTGGCATTTTTAACATTGTATTGGTGTGGCTTATTCCTGGGGCACCTTAAAAATCCATAGTGGGTTTTAAACAGAATTTGCTATGTTTTTTTTGGGGTTCTTTTTTTGTTGTACCACCCCTTCACCACCCATGCGAACCCTGAAAATCTAATAAATGATGACCATTGTGAACCGCTAGCTACACGAATATGAATAAAAGAACTTAGCTAACACATAGATAACTCCCTTTTCAAATACGGGCATCAGTCATATTTTTTCATTCATTGATTTCTCTTTCCCTCCGCTTTCATTCAGCAGATTTGTCTTTCATGAGGAATTTAAGTTCCATATTTTCATCTGTCAGTCGTGAAAAGGTCTGTCATCTCCAGCTTACCAAGCAGGCTGCCAAAAACTCCATACAGCCTACAATGACAATATTATGTTATATTCACACCAGCAGATAATCCCCTCATTTTTTTTTTTCTTCCTCGCCGGCTGAGCCATGTCAAGCTTAACTTGCATATTTGTTGTTATTATTTTTTTTTTAGATAAAGATTTTGATGATGAATGCTATCAGCGGGAAAGAAATGAAATCCAGTTGCTGTGTCTCTGATTTCCGGGAGTCCCCCTTTTGTAGGGGATTTTGTGTGATATAGAAGAAGCAGATTTAATCCAACGTTCGTCGTGTTGCCCCCAAGCTCTATACAAAAGGGTTATCCATTTTGGGACCTGCATTCATATTTTAGGGAATGCTGCTTAGGATTACCATTTTAGTCAGCAGCAGTTACCCTACTGTGACAACACCTTATAAAGTCCTTAACCACTTAAGGACCAGCCTCGTTTTGGATTTTAGGTGTTTAAATGTTTAAAACAGTTTTTTTTTGCTAGAAAATTACTTAGAACCCCCAAACATTATATATTGTTTTTTTTCTAACACCCTAGAGAATAAAATGGCGGTCATTGCAATACTTTTTTTGCACCGTATTTGCGCAGCAGTCTTATAAGCGCACTTTTTTTGGAAAAAATTCACTTTTTTGAATAAAAAAATAAGACAACAGTAAAGTTGGCCCAATTTTTTTTATATTGTGAAATATAATGTTACGCCAAGTAAATTGATACCCAACATGTCACGCTTCAAAATTGCGCCCGCTCGTGGAATAGCGTCAAACTTTTACCCTTAAAAATCTCCATAGGCGATGTTTAAAAAATTCTACAGGTTGCATGTTTTGCGTTACAGAGGAGGTCTAGGGCTAGAATTATTGCTCTCGCTCTACCGGTCGCGGCGATACCTCACATGTGTGGTTTGACCACCGTTTTCATATGCGGGCGCTACTCACGTATGCGTTCCCTTCTGCGCGCGAGCTCGTCGGGACAGGGCGCTTTAAAAAAATTTTTTTTTTCATTATTATTTATTTTACTTTATTTTATTTATTTTTTCACTGTTTAAAAAAAAATAAATTTGGATCACTTTTATTCCTATTACAAGGAATGTAAACATCCCTTGTAATAGAAAAAAGCATGACAGGTCCTCTTAAATATGAGATCTGGGGTCAAAAAGTCCTCAGATCTCATATGTAGACTACAATGCAAAAAAAAAAAAAAAAAGTCGTTTAAAAAAATGACAGAAAAAAAAAAGTGCCTTTAAGAGAAGTGGGCGGAGCCGACGTAATGACGTTGCTCCGGCCGTCCTATGGTATAGAGACGGGTGGGCGCCATCTTAGCCTCACTCGTCTCTATACTGAGGAAGAGAAAGGACCCGATCGCCTCCGCCGCTACCGACGGCTCCGGTAAGCGGCGCGGGAGAGCGGCGGGAGGGGGGTGGCACCTCTCCCGCCGCCGATAACGGTGATCTCGCGGTGAACCTGCCACAGAGACCACCATTATCGTGTACAGAATCGCCGGCCCTAAAGATGGATACCTCGGTTGTGGCAGCAGCTGCTGCCATTACCGAGATATCCATCTTTAAAGTATTGACGTATATATACAGTGGCCGGTGGTACTTACCCCCACCACCATTTTTTTTGTTTTTCCCCTTACCTATATTGCTGCATTCTCTATAAAAAAAAATCATTCTCAACCACACAGCAAATCCAACACTGTTTACTGTGTTCACTTCTTCGGGTAACATAGACCAGGTCCTGCACCATCATCTCGGTCCTCTCAAGCTGGTTGCCTCTTCAAGGTTCAGGCAGCCAGCTACCAGTGATGTGTCAGGCCCATCCTCTGGCTGCTCTGTGTGTTTGATCCTGCAGCCACCTGGGAGATGTGATGTAAGTATCCCATAAGCCTGCAGGATCAGGGACACTCTTCAAGTGACATAGACCAAGTCCTGCACCAAGATCTTGGTCCTGTCAAGCTGGTTGCCTCTTCCGGGTTTAGGCAGCAAGTTACCAATGATGTGCCAGGCCCGTCTACTGGCCGCTCTGTGTGCCTGATTTGGCAGCCTCCTGGAAAATGTGATGTAAGTATCCCAGAAGCCTGCAGGATCAAGGACACTCTTCAGGTGATATTGACCAGGTCTTGCACCATATTCTCGGTCCTCTCAAGCTGGTTGCCACGTCCGGGTTTAGGCAGCCAGCTACCAATGATGTACCAGGCCCATCTTCTGCCAGCTCTGTGTGCCTGTGAGAAACCATGAAATCAGGCCCGAGACAGAAGTACAGTTAAATCACACTTGTTTAATAATAAAAGTAAATAATAAAAATGGCAGTGCCATTAATTGCTAGGCATGTGCAGAACACAAAAATGTGTTCAGTTTTGTTTCGATTCGTTAGTTACATACGTTTGTTTAGTTAAATTTGTTTAATTTGTTTTTGGAATTCGTTTAGTTTATTTATATTCAAAGCGATTAGAATTTTTCGAATTGCATTTGAATTGTACTTGAATCAAATTCCATTCGAACTGCATTCAAGTCGAATTCCATTTATTTTTTATTCTATTTTTTCTATTATATTCTATTCTTTTCCATTTTATTCAAATTCAAATTTATTCTATTCGAAATTCGAATTTCGGAAAAGGCTTATATTGCTATATTCAGTCTATTCTATTCTTTTCTATTTTTTATTATATTCTATTATTTTCTTTTCTATTCTTTTCAATTCTTTTATTTTCTATTCTATTCTATTCAAATTTATTCTATTCAAAATTAGAATTTCAGAAGATGGTTATATTCTTTCTATTCTGTTCTATTTTTTTCTTTTTATTCTAGTCAATTCTATTATTTTATTTTCTGTTCAATTCTAATATATTCTTTTATATTCTATTCAGATTCAAATAACTTTTTTTCGAATTTTGGGAAATGGTTATACTTTTATTTTCTATTCTATTCTTTTCTATTCTAATTCAAAATCATTCTATTTGAAATTCGATTTTCAGAAGAGAGTTATATTCTTTCTATTATTTTTTTTATTCTATTCTATTTCTTTCTTTTATTTTCTAGTTTATTCTATTCTTTTCTTTTTTTTATTCTATCCCTTTTTTTTTCTATTCTATTTTTTCTATTCTTTTACTTTTTATTCTGTTCTACTCTATTGTGATCTTTTCTATTCTTTTATATTCTATTCTATTATTTTCTATTCTATTCCCTTATTTTTTATTCTTTTTTATTCTCTTTGGAAATTCAAATTCAATTCGAAAAGGATTCTAATTCGATTAAAAAAACCATTCAAAATTGAATTTCATCCGAAATTTTGATTTGTTATTTCGGATTAGTTTAAATCCATTACTGTTGTAATTTGGAAATTTGGAAACGAACCGCACGTCTATTAATTGCTAATGGCACCCCCACAAATCTGCTAACGTGATTTTCTTGCGCATGGGGCAGCCCATTAAAATGAATAAGCTGATCTATATGCGACGCATGGGAACGCGAGCGTGCTGGGGCACCTGTAAGTGTAACCCTAGCCTAAGGTTGCATTCACACCTGAGCGTTTTGTAGCTTGAAGCTCCATAACGTTGGAGGGGGAAAAAATCAATGATTCTCTATGGAGATAGTTCACATTCCCACTCCAAATCGCCTAAAGCCAAACGCCTGAAGCTCAAACTAGTTCTGGAGCTTTTTTTATCGCTCAAGTCGGGCAGATTTGGGCGATTTTGGTGCATTTTTATATCCATAGGAATTCATGGAGACGCGCCATTTGCGCGTTTTTGTGCGTATTCGCGCGTTTTGTCGTGCATTTTTTGCGCGATTTTCTGCTCAAATGAGAAATGTAAAAAATAAAATAGTAATAATATATGAATAATTAAATGTAAAATAAATACACAAATAACTAAAAATCATCATAAATAAGTAAAATAAATAAAAAAATATTTAATAATACATTAATAAATAATAATTAACCTCTAACCTTAAAAAATATTAAATGTATTATTATTATTATTATTATTATTATTATTATTAATAATAATAACAATAATAATAATATAACAATAAACACCCAAACTCTAACAAAAAAATACACTAATGCCGCATATACACGATCGGAATTTTGGCCTGCAAAAGACCGATGAGAGTTTTTCATCGGAAAATGTGACCGTGTGTATGCTCCATCAGTCTTTTGCTGGCGGAATTCCAGCCAGCTAATAATTGAGAGCATGCTATCAATTTTTCGGTCGGGAAAAGTTTCTGCGATCGTCTGTGGCAATTCCGACGTGCAAAAAATCCCTGCGCATGCTCGGAAACAATTGGACGCATGCTCGGAAGCATTGAACTTCATTTTCTCGGCTCGTCGTAGTGTTGTACGTCACCGCGTTCTTGACGGTCGTAATTTCAGCAAACTTTTGCGTGACCGTGTGCATGCAAGGCAAGCTTGAGCGGAGTCCCGTCGGAAAAGCCGACGAGAAAACCGATCGCGTGTAAGCGGCAAATTAATAATTATAATAATAATAATTTATTTTGTGTTAGGGTTAGGGTGTTTAGTTATTTATTATTATTTTTTAAGGGGTAAGGGTTAAAGTTAAGGGTTAATTATTTATTTATTGTTACTTAGTATTAATTTATTGAATTTATTTATTTTTTATTTATGATTTTTATTTATTTGTGTATTTATTTTACATGTATTTATTCATTTATTATTCATATAATAATAAATAAAATGTAATTAAAAAAATAAATAAATAACCCTAACCCCAACTCCTAATCCTAACCCTTACCTAAACTCAAGCCCCTTACCCTAATGAAAAAAACATTTTATAATAAATGAATAGTAATAAAAGAAGAACTATGGAAAAGCTAAAAAAACTGAAATACCTAGCAACAAATGATGCAACAGATAATAGTTTTCTCTATTGGCTAATACAAAAAAGGCCAAAGCCCAAAAACGCTGCATACAAACGCGCAAAAAGCGCACGAAAATACGCGCGGAAATACGCTCAAAGACGCTACGCTTAGGTGTGAATGCAGCCTAAGGGAGGGGAGGCTGTGGGGAAGGACTTTCCCAACATGCAGTTTTACTGTAAATTTGATTAGTTGCAATGGGCAATCCAGGTAGTTCTTATTTCAGGCACACCTAGAACCCAGTGTACGCTTGGTTTAGCTTATTGTAGTTAACAGTCAATGCTTCCTTTTTTTCTTCTTAAAGCGGGATTCCGGCTTGAAAAAAATAAATTTCAAAGTCAGCAGCTACAAACACTGTAGCTGCTGACTTTAAATAAGTACTTACCTGTCCTGGGTGCTCGCGATGTCGGCCGCCCGAGCCTGACCCGTCCCTCGGCTCTCGGGTCCCGGCACCGCCATCCTAGGTAAGGGAAACAGGCAGTGGAGCCTTGCGGCTTCACTGCCAGTTTTCTACTGCGCACGCGCGAGCGGCGCGGCGCTCCGCTCTGTGAATGGCCCCGTGGTGTTCTGGGAACACACACAGTTCCCAGAAGACAACGGGCCGCTCACCAAGAAGAACACACCGCGGAATAGGAAGAGGCAGATTAGGAAGACTGCCTAGCAACAAGGGTTTAGGTAAGTTAAAATTTTTTTTTTTTTTTTCAAATTTTTTTTTTTAATTTTTTTTAGGATTTTTGGTGATTTTTTTTGTTCAGGGTGGCCCTCCACTTTAAACTGATTGTATGCCTTATTACAGGAGAAAGTCTTTCTTAGCTGTCTAGATTTTCCCAGAGAAGAAGAGCAGACAGAGAATTTCTCATTTTTCCGATGATTATAGGAAAGATTAAAATGTAAAACCGGTGTCTGGCTGTGAAGACTGTTACATTTGCTGGAAGTGCCTACATCTCGCTGGACACCTACAGCTTCCAGCAGTAATCTGTGGATTTCCGCCTTGTAATAACTGTAATGATCATGTTTGCTATTACAGGGGATCCGCATAATTTGGGGTTTCATGTGTTTCCTAGAAAATAAAATTAATTGATTTTTTTTTTTTTTTTTTCCCACAAAGGTTTGTCATTTACAATAACCACGAGCTGTAAAATTTAAAAGGTATAAACCAGGCGGCCTTTATAAGGGCTTTGAAGTTTAAATCCTCCTTTGGATAAGTTTTTTATTAATAAATGTGGTATGTACATAATGAAATGCCTAGAATAACTTTTAGTACTTCCTAATCTTATTCAATCCTTTCCATTCACGATGTTTGCAGGAATAGCTGCCAAACATGAACTCTTCGGCTTATAACCAGCTAACCGGGAACAAGAACTCTGCTGGCCCCAGTTCTGTCCCTATGGAATGATGCTATCTTGCCCCGTCACAGCCTAAAGAGGGTGGAGCCAAGCACGCAGTCGCAGACGCAATGCCAAAGACACCTCTGCCCTTCTTGTAATAGTCATGTGTAACTGCTCTCTCTGCGATACCTCCACAACAAACATTTAATTGCACCTGTACCTGGGCAAAAAAATGGGCAATTGTTACAATATATATCACCAAATGGGTGATTGATGCAATACATGGGCAAGTCAGGTGAAATAATTATAATACATGGGCAGCAAATGGCCAACAAGTGCAATCTTTAAAATATGAGGACAATAATGGGCAGCCATTACTATAACTGGCTAACCAGCAAGCAATTGTTACAATATGCATTTCAACCATAGGTGTGCGCAGCCTCTTGCATTAGGGTGTGCACCCCAAAGCTCAAATACATATGCATGTGTATATGTACTGTTGGTGTCAGTAGGGCAGTGGACAGTGTCAGTAGTTTTATTTTTATTCTTTTTAAAGTATTTTATTTTGTAAAATTTTTTTTGGGGGATGAAATACCAGTGGTCTAAACAGGGGGGAATATGCACCACACAAGGCGATTAGGGTGTGCCCAGGCACACCTGGCACACCCTGTGTGCAAGCCTATGATTTCAACAAATAAGTAATACTGACTTGGTAACAAACATTTAATTGTGCCAGTATTTAAGAAACAAATGGGCAATAATTAAAATACAAAGGCAACAAATGGGTGTCTGTTGCAATACATGCGGAAGTAGCATGCAATTGTTACAATGCATTAACAGGAAATGGCCAATAAGTGGACAGTCCTTACAATATACAGTGCATCCGGAAAGTATTCACAGCGCTTCACTTCAATTCACATTTTGTTATGTTACAGCCTTATTCCAAAATAGGATAAATTATTTTCCTCAAAATTCTACAAACAATACCCATAATGACAACGTGAAAGAAGTTTATTTGAAATCTTTGCAAATTTATCAAAAATAAAAAAACAAAAAAAAAATCCCATGTACATAAGTATTAACAGCCTTTGCTCAATACTTTGTTGAAGCCCCTTTGGCACCAATTACATCAACAAGTGCTTTTGGGTATGATGCTACAAGCTTGGCACACCTATTTTTGGACAGTTTCTCCCATTCTTCTTTGCAGGACCTCTCAAGCTCCATCAGATTGGATGGGGAGTGTCGTTACACAGCCATTTTCATATCCCTCCAGAGATGTTCAGTTCGGGGCTCTGGCTGGGCCACTCAAGGACATTCACAGAGTTGTCCCTTAGCTACTTCTTTGTTATCTTGGTTGTGTGCTTAGGGTCATTGTTCTGTTAGAAGATGAACCTTCGCCCCATTCAGAGGTCCAGAGCGCTCTGGAGGAGGTTTTCATCAAGGATGTCTCTGTACATTGCTGCATTCATCTTTCCCTCGATCCTGACTAGTCTCCCAGTTCCTGCAGCTAAAAAACATCCCTGCATGATGCTACCACCCCCATGCTTCACTGCAGGGATGGTATTGCCCAGGTGATGAGCAGTGCCTGGTTTCCTCCAGATATGACGCTTGCCATTCAGGTCAAAGAGTTCAATCTTTGTTTCATCAGACTAGAGATTTATGTTTCTCATGGTCTGAGAGTCCTTCAGGTGTCTTTTACTAAGGAGTGACTTCCGTCTGGCCACTCTACCATACAGGCCTGTTTGATGGAGTGCTGCAGAGATTGTTGTTCTTCTGGAAGGTTCTCCTCTCTCCACAGAGAAATGCTGGAGCTCTGTCAGAGTGATCATCGGGTTTTTGGTCACCTCCTTGACTAAGGCCCTTCTCCCCCGATCGCTTAGTTTGGCCGGGCGGCCCGCTCTAGGAAGAGTCCTGGTGTTTACAAACTTCTTCCATTCATGTATGATGGAGGCCACTGTGCTCATTGGGACCTTCAATGCTGCAGACATTTTTCTGTACCCTTCCCCAGATCTGTGCCTCGATACAATCCTGTCTCGGAGGTCTACAGACAATTCCTTGGAGTTCATGGCTTGGTTTGCGCTCTGACATGCACTGTTAACTATGGGGCCTTATATAGACAGGTTTGTGCCTTTCCAAATCATGTCCAATCAACTGAATTTATCACAGGTGGACTCCTATCAAGTTGTAGAAACATCTCAAGGATGATCAGTGGAAACACGATGCACCTAAGCTAAATTTTGAGTATCATGGTAAATGCTGTGAAAACTTATGTGCATGGGATTTTTTCATTTTTTATTTTTACAAAATTTGCAAACATTTCAAACAAACTTCTTTCAAGTTGTCATTAGTTGGGATATTGTTTATAGAATTTTGAGGAAAATAATTAATTTAATCAATTTTGGAATAAGGCTGTAACATAATAAAATGTGTAAAAACTGAAGCGCTGTGAATACTTTGTGGATGCACTGTAGATAAATGCAATAAGCACAATAAATGGGCAATCATTACAATAACTGGGTAAAAACAGATAATTGTGACAATATGCGGTACAAATGAGCAATTCTGACAATACGTCAGCAGCAAACATTTAATTGGGTCAGTACTGGGGCAATAATTGGGCAATTGTTACAATACATGAGCAAGTAAAGTACAATCATTACAATACTGTACATTGGCAGCAAAAGGCCAACAAGTGGACATTCCCTAAAATATGAGGGCAAATATGGGCATTCATTACAATAACTGGCTAACAAACAGGTAATTGTTACAATAAGCCGGCAACAAATAAACAATTCTGACAATACCTTGGCAACATACATTTAAGTGGGTCAGTACCTGGGCAACAAATATGCATTTTTACAATACAAGGGCAACATATGGGCAACTGTTACAAAACATGGGCAAGTAGCATGCATTGTTACAATACATTAGAAGGGAATTGCCAATAAGTGGACAATCCTTAAAATATGAGAGCAATAAATGAGCAATCATTACAATAGCTTGGTAACAAACAGGAAATTGTGACATTATGCAGTATAAATGAGCAATTCTGATAATACTTTGGCAGCAAACATTTCATTGTGTCAGTACTCGGGCAACAAATGGGAAATTGTTATATCACATATGGGTAACAAATGGGCCATTAATAGAGTGAATGTGCAAGTAAAATACCATAATTACAATACATGGGCAGCATGCATGTATAACTTTTTTGAAATGCGTTTTTCTGGATTTTTTTGTTGTTATTCTGTCTCTCACTGTTAAAATAAACCTATCATTAAAATGATAGACTGATCATTTATTTGTCAGTGGGCAAACGTACAGAATCAGCAGGGGATCAAATACTTTTTCCCTGCACTTTATAGTGTGCTACAACCCGTGTGCATTGCCATTAAAAATGAACGCAATACATCAGCACTTGTAATTTGTGTTGATGTGCATTGCAATAATATGCACGTTAACACAAGCCGTCCTGCAATAAATAGATGTAAACGGGCCCTTAAAGTGGATGTAAACCCCCCAAAAAAATGTAATTAAGGCTTGTACCTTGTACAGTATAGGATTTCATGTCATCTGTGCCCAGTCTAGAGTTAATCCAGCTCTGAGCAGTCCTCTTATCTTTTTTCAGTGAGACTGACACACAGAGAAATAGAAGTCAGTCCCCCTTGCTTTGAGTGACGGGTGATTTACATATCTCATGCATGAGTGTGAGAAAGGCATTCTGTGTACTTCAGAACCCCTCCTCCTTTCTTCTCCAGCTCTCCCAGGATTGGCTGCTCTACACCTCAGCATGATTGGACATGCTGAAGTCATGTGGTGACTTTTCTGGGTTTTGACTGGATGTTAGAGATCATAGCAGAAGTTCAGTGTAAGAAATACACAGGAGAAAATGCATATTGACAAGGGAGTGTAGAGGTGGGCGGGGAGTCTACTGACATCAGGACTCCACCCACCGAGCTCCAGACAACAGACCCGCCCACAGAATCTGCAGTCTTTTGGATCTTATAACAGACAGAGGGGAGGCATTTGACAGGTGAAGATACATGCAGGAGGCATGTATATCCTTATAGATAACCCCTATGGCAGTAGTTTAGAAAGGATGAGAGTGGGTTTACATCCACTTTAACCACTTCAGCCCCGGAAGATTTGGCTGCTCAATGACCAGACCACTTTTTACAATTTGGCACTGCGCTGCTTTAACTGGTAATTGCGCGGTCATACAATGCCATACCCAAACAAAATTTGCGTCCTTTTTTTCCCACAAATAGAGCTTTCTTTTGATGGTATTTAATTGCCTCTGCGATTTTTATTTTTTGCGATATAAATGGAAAAAAAACGAAAATTTTGAAAAAAAAATGATATTTTCTACTTTTTGTTGTACAAAAAAAATCCAATTACCTCAATTTTAGTCATGCATTTAGGTCAAAATGTATTCAGCCACATGTCTTTGGTAAAAAAAAAATGTCAATAAGCATATATTTATTGGTTTGCGCAAAAGTTATAGCGTCTACAAACTAGGGTACATTTTCTGGAATTTACACACTTTTTAGTTTATGACTGCCTATGTCATTTCTTGAGGTGCTAAAATGGCAGGGCAGTACAAACCCCCCCCCCCCCAAATGACCCCATTTTGGAAAGTAGACACCCCAAGGAAATTGCTGAGAGGCATGTTGAGCCCACTGAATATTTTATTTTTGTGTCACAAGTGATTGAAAAATGACAAACAAAAAATACACAAAGTTGTCACTAAATGATATATTGCTCACACGTGCCATGGTTATATGTGGTATTGCACCCCAAAATACATTTTTCTGCTTCTCCTGAGTACGGGGATACCACATGTGTGAGACTTGTTGGGAGCCTAGCAGTGTACAGGACCCCGAAAACCAATCACCGCCTTCAGGCTTTCTAAGGGCGTAAAATTTCACTTCCTCACTACCTATCACAGTTTTCGGAGGCCATGAAATGTCAAGATAGAGCAACCCCCCCCAAATGACCCCATTTTGGAAAGAAGACAATTCAAGCTATTTGCTGAGTGGCATGTTGAGTCAATTGAATATTTTATATTTTGCCACAAGTTTCGGGAAAATTGCAATTTGTTTTTTTGCTTGTTGTATGTGGAATTACACCCCAAAATACATTTAGCTTCTTCTCCTGAGTACAGGGATACCACATGTGTGGGACTTTTTGGCAGTCTAGCCGTGTACAGGACCCCGAAAACCAATCACCGCCTTCAGGCTTTCTAAGGGCGTAAAATTTTTACTTCACTCCTCACTGCCTATCACAGTTTTGGAGGCCATGAAAAGAAAAGCCCGGAGTAAGACGCAGGCTAGGCGTAGGGCTGGCATGACTAGGCAGCAGGGCAAACCGGCGGTGATAGGGGTTATAAAAGTAAGGGAGTGTAGCTGGCCAGGGTAGGGTGTGGTCTGAGAAGTTTATTCCTGGGGCTAGGAAGGGCCAGGGTCCGGTGGTCAGTCTTTGGTCACTGGATGAAGAAGGAGCTCCCACCCTCCCTCCCTATTATTTTTGTTGTAATGTATATATATGCTGTGTTTGGGGGTAAGTGGTATCGGTTGGGGATCTTTGGAGGCATTAAAAAAGTAAGAACAAGATGGCATAAGTGGGGAACCATCATGGTATGGGATCCTCGGTTGATGCCAGTTAACCGAGGTTTAACTGGCATTGGGAGATGGGTATCAGCGTTGGAAGGTGCAGAGCAGTATTGTCCTCGAGTCGGCGAGCTACGGCTGGGGACCTTGTGAGGACACGCTGATACTAAGAAAAATTTGGTCAGTGCCTTCAGTGATCCTTAACATAGTTACGATGTGTCTGGGAGAGTATTGTTTTAAATAAATGTTAAGTTAAGATGTTAATAAAATGGCCGGTGTGACCAATTTACTCCAAAATGGGTGTCGTCTGGTTATTTAACCACTTCCATACCGGGCCTATTCTGGCACTCCTCTCCTACATGTAAAAATCATATTTTTTTTGCTAGAAAATTACTCAGAACCCCCAAACATTATATATATATTTTTTTTAGAATGAGATAAAATAGCGTTTCACCAGGCCTGCAGAAAACACTACTCAGCGCCAAACACCCAAAAGAACCCAAGGTGTAGATATCTTTAAAAGAATAATCCAAAGTGTGTACCATAAACACACAGCAGTATACACTAAAAAGCTAAAAATACGATTGAACTCCACTGTGTCTGTCTAGGCAGAGAGACAATCTAATAAGCAGCAGCCGTCTCAAACCAAAGAAGAAGCAAAATAAACATTATAACACTGTTTTTATTTTTATATATTTTTTTTAGCATAGACCTAAGGGAATAAAATGGCGGTCATTGCAACTTTTTATCTCGCACGGTATTTGCGCAACAATTTTTCAAACGTGTTTTTTTTGGAAAAAAAAAACAGTTTCATGATTTAAAAAATAACAAAATAGTAAAGTTAGCCCAATTTTTTATATAATGTGAAAGGTGATGTTACGCAGAGTAAATAGATACTCAACATGTCACGCTTTAAAATTGCGCACACTCATGGAATGATGCCAAACTTCAGTACTTAAAAATCTCCATAGGAGACACTTTAAAATTGTTTACAGGTTACATGTTTAGAGTTACAGAAGAGGTCTAGTGCTAGAATTGTTGCTCGCACTCTAACGCATGTGGCAACACCTCACATGTGTTGTTTGAACGGTGGTTTACATATGTGGGCGGGACTAATATGTGCGTTCGCTTCTGAGCGCAAGCACACGGGGACAGGGGCGGTTTAAATTTTTTTATTTTATTTTACTTTTACTTTCTTTTACAACATTTTTTTTTGATCACTTTTATTCCTATTACAAGGAATGTAAACATCCCTTGTAATAGGAATCATTCGTGACAGGTCCTCTTTATGGAGAAATGCGGGGTCAACAAGACCCCACATCTCTCCTCCAGGCTGGAAAGCATGAGATCGGAAAAAAAAACCCCACGATCTCATGCTTACCAGCCGCGATCGCGGCTTTGTTTACAACCGCGGCCCGGACGTGACGTCATAACGTCGCGTCCCGGGCCTCCGACGGTCGTAGAGATGACTGGTGACCAGGGGCGTTGCTAGGTCTACAAAAGATCTGGGGCTAGAGCCCATAGCAGCGTAGTAAAGAAAGTCATACGCTTGGGCGGGCATACACATGTATATACAGTAATATACGTGTGGGTGTATATATATCCCCAGAGAGCCCCCCCTACATCAGAGTCCCCAGAGAGCCCCCCCTTACATCACCTTACATCAGGGTCCCCAGAGAGCCTCCTCCTTACATCAGAGTCCTCAGAGAGCCTCCCCCTTCCATCAGGGTACCCAGAGGGCCCCCCCACTTACATCAGGGTTCCCAGAGAGGCCCCCTTACATTAGGGTCCCCAGAGAGCCTCCCCCTTAAACCTGGGTCCCTAGAGAGCCTAGGCATTAAAATCAGGGTCCCCAGAGAGCCTCTCCCTTACATCAGGGTCCCCAGAGAGCCCCCCACTTACATAAGGGTCCCCAGAGAGCCTCCCCTCCCCTTGGGGACCCCTGCAGAAACTCGGGGCTATTGGCCTCAGATTCGGGGCTATAGCCCCAAAAACCACCCCCTAGCAACGCCCCTGCCGGTGACCATCTGGTCACCGGTCATCTCTATGCTCGTCATCCGGCGGCGGGCGATTCTTTCTCCGGTCCCCAATGGCACGGGAGAGCCTGGAGAAGCACTGGATGGCTGCGGGAGGGGGGATGTCCCCTCCCGTCACCTGTAAGAACGATCAAGCGGCCGAACTGCTGCTATGATCGTTCCTATGGTTGGTGCACAGAATCGCCGGCTGAAAACAAGGATATCTGAATGATGTCTGTAGCTGGAGGCATCATTCAGATATTCCCACTGAAAGTCATAGACGTCACATGACCTCCTTGGGCGGTATTGGTATTTTAGGTAATAAGCAGTTTGCATCTGCTTTACCATAGTCATGCCCAGATAGCACAAACCCCCCCCCCCCCCCCCCCAAATGAACCCATTTTGGAAAGTAGACACCCCAAGCTATTTGTTGACCTGGTGAGTATTTTGCAGATCTCGCTTTTTGTCACAAAGTTTTGAAAATTGAAAAAAGAAAAAAAAAATACATTTTTCTTTTCTTTCTTCATTTTCAAAAACAAATGAAAAGAATTCTAGAGAGGGAGATGAAATCACTTCCCCTGCCTGTGTTTACACTTACCGGCAGGGGAAGCATTTCATTCGTCAGAACCGATAAGGTCCAGGCCAGAAATCATTGGCCTGGGCCTGGAGACTGATCGGTTCAGAAACAAATCCGATCGTTGTGGGCGCTTAGGGGGGCGCGCGCCCGACATAAGGTAACGTCGTTTCGCCCACCCCCGTACCATTCTGCCACAGTAAAACTGCGGCAGCTGGTCGGGAAACAGTTAAATGCCATTGTATTCTTACATACTACCAAAGCACACCTTTTTTTTTTTTTTTTTTTTACGTTCCCCGCTGACTCCAATGCATTTTTGCTAGAAATGGCAACATTTTTCTGAAATCTTCTAACTTTTTGCTAAAATTTGATGGAAATGGATTTAAAGATGACATTTTCCTTTTCTATTTATCTTATGTTATCTTCCCCAGCCATGACGGTCTTGTATTAGCAGAAACAAGCATCAGATAAGAAACGTGATCAAAGAGTCGATCTGTGATTGAAGGCAGCCGCCTCTGGTTGTCACGGCGTGTTCTCACAATGCTCAGACTTGTCGTGATCTTCAGCGCAGTTACTGCAATCTTTGTGCGAAGAGCAGACTGAAGTCTCACCGCCATCGGAGGCTTAGGGAGCACCATAGAGCTCTTAGGAGGGTCAATATAAAGGTTTTAGTGGAGGTAAGTATAATATGTCAGTTACACTTACCTACATGGAGTCTTTTACAAAAAAATGATAGGGTTACCACCTGTTCCATATAATATGGTAGTAAAATGATTCTATGCACATTCTTAAAGTGTTACTAAACCCACAACAGTAAAATCCATCTGTATATGCAGTACAGCATGCTTTTTATACCCACTGTGGAAGGGGTTAATCCCCTGCATTGTGTAAAAAAGGCTGTTTGATCCTGTCTTCTCTGATCCTCCCCTCCTTCCACAGTCCCCAATCCATCTCCTGCTAGTACAGAGTCTTGGAGGCACTCTGCACATGCTCCCGGTAATGCCTGGAAGTTGGAGTTCCTGTACTTAATAGATTGGTTTGGCAGGAACGATTTTTCATGAATCCATGCTGATTACTGCTAATGATACCATTTTTCATTCTATCCAGACCTGCTCAACTTCTCGCCCTCTGCCATGATGCTGCACATATAGAAGGTACCCAAAAACCCTGACAGTTCATGAAGAGGCAGACAAAACACGGAACCAGGGTACTGAGGTTAGTGGAATAAAAGCAGCAACACTATTTTACTATAACACACTTCCAACTTCAATACTTGGAATCCAGCATGGAAACCAGCATGAGATGACCAGCGTGTGTACATACAGAGAGAAGCCGATCAAACAGCAGCCTAGATAGCTAGTGGTGTCCACGGCCTCAGACCGAACTTTAGATGACAGGAGTGATGTCATAGTGGGCAGCCCGCTACCCCTTTCAAGGGCTCCGTCCCCTTTGACAAGCAGCCCCAACAGAAGGGAAATATAGCCGGCTGTAGGGGGGGGGGGGGAGAGGAAAGGCAGAAGACGCTGCTTGCTGCTGTATGATGGGCTGGTGGGACAACAAATCCCAGCACTAGAACAAATGTACATACAAAAAAATATATAATTATATAAACAATAAAAGGTGATTTAAAAAAAAAAAGAAATAAGTCAATGCAAAGTGTTATCTATAGAATAAAATAATAAAAACATAAAACATATAGATATATATATATATATATACAGTCAGGTCCATAAATATTGGGACATCGACACAATTCTAATCTTTTTGGCTCTATACACCACCACAATGGATTTGAAATGAAACAAACAAGATGAGCTTTAACTGCAGACTTTCAGCTTTAATTTGAGGGCATTTACATCCAAATCAGGTGAACGGTGTAGGAATTACAACAGTTTGTATATGTGCCTCCCACTTTTTAAGGGACCAAAAGTAATGGGACAGATTAACAATCATCCATCAAACTTTCACTTTTTAATACTTGGTTGCAAATCCTTTGCAGTCAATTACAGCCTGAAGTCTGGAACGTATAGACATCACCAGACGCTGGGTTTCATCCCTGGTGATGCTCTGCCAGGCCTCTACTGCAACTGTCTTCAGTTCCTACTTGTTCTTGGGGCATTTTCCCTTCAGTTTTGTCTTCAGCAAGTGAAATGCATGCTCAATCAGATTCAGGTCAGGTGATTGACTTGGCCATTGCATAACATTCCACTTCTTTCCCTTAACAAACTCTTTGGTTGCTTTCGCAGTATGCTTCGGGTCATTGTCCATCTGCCCTGTGAAGTGCCGTCCAATGAGTTCCGAAGCATTTTGCTGAATATGAGCAGATAATATTGCCCGAAACATTTCAGAATTTATCCTGCTGCTTTTGTCAGCAGTCACATCATCAATAAATACAAGAGAACCAGTTCCATTGGCAGCCATACATGCCCACGCCATGCTTCACTGATGAGGTGGTATGCTTTGGATCATGAGCAGTTCCTTTCCTTCTCCATACTCTTCTCTTCCCATCACTCTGGTACAAGTTGATTTTGGTCTCATATGTCAATAGGATGTTGTTCCAGAACTGTGAAGGCTTTTTTAGATGTTGTTTGGCAAACTCTAATCTGGCCTTCCTGTTTTTGAGGCTCACTAATGGTTTACATCTTGTGGTGAACCCTCTGTATTCACTCTGGTGAAGTCTTCTCTTGATTGTTGACTTTGACACACATACACCTACCTCCTGGAGAGTGTTCTTGATCTGACCAACTGTTGTGAAGGGTGTTTTCTTCACCAGGGAAAGGATTCTTCGGTCATCCACCACAGTTGTTTTCCGTGGTCTTCCGGGGCTTTTGGTGTTGCTGAGCTCACCGGGGCGTTCTTTCTTTTTAAGGATGTTCCAAACAGGTAATTTGGCCACACCTAATGTTTTTGCTATCTCTCTGATGGGTTTGTTTTGTTTTTTCAGCCTAATGATGGCTTGCTTCACTGATAGTGACAGCTCTTTGGATCTCATATTGAGAGTTGACAGCAACAGATTCCAAATGCAAATAGCACACTTGAAATGAACTCTGGACCTTTTATCTGCTCCTTGTAATTGGGATAATGAGGGAATAACACACACCTGGCCATGGAACAGCTGAGCAGCCAATTGTCCCATTACTTTTGGTCCCTTAAAAAGTGGGAGGCACATATACAAACTGTTGTAATTCCTACACCGTTCACCTGATTTGGATGTAAATACCCTCAAATTAAAGCTGAAAGTCTGCAGTTAAAGCACATCTTGTTCATTTCATTTCAAATTCTTTGGGGTGGTGTATAGAGCCAAAAAGATTAGGATTGTGTCAATGTCCCAATATTTATGGACCTGAGTGTACATACACACTCACCAGCAACTTTATTAGGTACACCTGTTTAATTGCTTGGTAATACAAATTGCTAATCTAGATGCAGTGAAGACGATTTTCTGAATTTCAAATTGAACATCAGAATGGGGAAGAAAGGGGATTTAAGTGACTTTGAACGTGGCATGGTTGTTGGCGCCAGACGGGCTGGTCTGAGTATTACAAAAACTGATGATCTACTGGGATTTTCACGCACAACCATCTCTCGGGTTTACAGAGAATGGTCCGAAAAAGAGAAAATATCCAGTGAGAGGCAGTTGTGTGGAGGAAACTGCCTTGTTGGTGTCAGAGGTGAGAGGAGAATGGGCAGACTGGTTTGAGATGATAGAAAGGCAACAGTAACTCAAATAACCACTTGTTACAACCAAGGTATGCAGAATACCATCTCTGAACACACAACACATCAAACCTTGAAGCAGATGGGCTAAAGCAGCAGAAGACCACACTGAGTTGCTATCCTGTCAGCTAAGAACAGGAAACTGAGACTACAATTCGCACAGGCTCACCAAAATTGGACAATAGAAGATTGGAAAAACGTTGCCTGGTCTGATGAGTCTCGATTTCAGCTGTGACATTCAGATGGTTGGGTCAGAATTTGGCGTAAACATGAAAGCATGGATCCATCCTGCCTTGTATCAACGGTTCAGGCTGGTGGTGGTGTAAAGGTGTAGGGAATATTTTCTTGGCACACTTTGTGCCCCTTAGTACCAATTGAGCATCATTTAAACACCGCATCCTACCTGAGTATTGTTGCTGACCATGTCCATCCCTTTATGACTACAGTGTCCCCATCTTCCAGCAGGATAATGCACCATGTCACAAAGCTCCAATCATCTCACCACTGGACAATGAGGTCCCTGTACTCCAATGGCCTCCACACTCACCAGATCTCCATCCAATAGAGCACCTTTGGGATGTGGTGGGAAGGAAGATTCACATCATGGATGTGCAGCCGACAAATCTGCAGCAACTGGGTGATGCCATCATGTCACTATGGAGCAAAATCTCTGAGGAATGTTTCAAACACCTTGTTGAATCTATGCCACGAAGAATGAAGGCAAAAAGGGGTCCAACCCGGTACTAGCAAGGTGTACCTAATAAAGTGGCCGGAGAGTGTATTTATTTATATATATATATATATATATATATACTGTATATATAGTATCGTATATTCATGCATATCTTAACCACTTGCTGACCGCCACACACACATATAGGTCGGCAGAATGGCACAGGCAGGCAAATGGGCGTACCTGTATGTCCCTTTGAATTTGCCGCCTATTGGGGCGTGCACACCCGCCGCGTGCCGCGGGATTGTGCCCACGGGTCCCGCAAACTCGATGTTCGCCGGCGGCCTGTGATTGTGGCGAGGAGAGGCAGAGCAGGGAGAAACAAGGCATTTTCCTGTTCTGCCTAGCAACATGACAGAGATCTACTGCTCCCAGTGATCTCTGTTATGTTGTAGTGAGCCCATCACCCCTACAGTTAGAATCACTCCCTAGAACACACTTAACCCCTTGATCGCCCCCTAGTGTTTAACTCCTTCCCTGCCAGTGTCATGTATTCAGTAATCAGTAGGCTATTTGTAGCTCTGGTCGCTGTATAAATGACAATGGTCCCAAAATAGCGTCAAAAGTGTCCGATGTGTCCGCCATAATGTCGCAGTCCCGATAAAAATCGCAGATCGTCGCCATTGCTAGTAAAAAAAATAACAATAATAAAAATGCTATAAATCTATCACCTATTTTGTAGACGCTATAACTTTTGCGCATTGCGTTTTTTTTTACCAAAAATTTGTAGAAGAATACATATCGGCCTAAACTGTGGAAGAAATTTGTTTTTTTTTATATATTTTTGGGGGATATTTATTACAGCAAAAAGTAAAAAATAATGCTTTTTTTTTCAAAACTGACGCTCTTTTTTTGTTTATAGCGCAAAAAATAAAAACCGCAGAGGTGATCAAATACCACCAAAAGAAAGCTCTATTTGTGGGGAAAAAAGGACGTCAATTTTGTTTGGGTGCAACGTCGCACGACCGCGCAATTGTCAGCTAAACAGTGCAGTACAGAATCACAAAAAATGCTCTGGTCAGGGAGGGGTTAAATCCTTCTGGGGCTGAAGTGGTTAAAGAAAAAAATGGCAATCTGTATAAAAATCTTAATACAAAATCAAAATTCACAAATTACATAAATAAAAATGATTCAAAGTTAAAAGATCAAGATAATAATAAATGGTGCTATATTTATAACCAAAACCCGATGTAGAGAGCGTATTGCAAGCGTATTAGTGTTTATTACCATAAAGGAGGAAGATACGCTTCAAGGACAGAGATAAAGATCTTATAGTGCAGACAATAATAATAAAAGTAATAACAATAAAACAATAATATAAGGTAATCTCTGAATGACCCAAGGGTCCAAAACAATGAGATATACGTCCGCACATGGGTATGTACGCACGTGGTACCTAACGGGGAAGGAGGGGTAGGAAAAAAGGGGGGGGGGTGCAAAATGGTGTGCCAAGTGTGGATAGACCACAGAAGGAGTAGGAATATGAATAAATAATTCCTAGAGTGATACATCCACATAAACGCACACCATACATGCATATGCAGGTAACAACATTTTTTTTTGTCTATGTGATAATTCTGAGTATTGGGAAACTATATGACCACAGTAAAAATATATATCTACACGCACCTGCGTTTAATAACACATGTGTATATACAGCAGTATATGTATATTTAGTATATTTATAGTATATTTTTATACAGATTGCATATGAAAGGAAAAAACACTGTGAGAGATAGCTAATTATTATAGAACTGCACAGCTCCCAACTGTCCCTGATTTGGAGCAATGTCCCTCTGTCCCTCATACCTCCTCATTTGTCCCTCATTTTGGTCTGATCCATATACAGTAGTTGTATATAAAATGCACTTTTTATCTTTCAAAAAGCTTTTCCCAGTGCTAAACCTTTCATCCAATTTCTTAATGTCTGCATTTGTAAATTTTAAAAGCCAATATAAAGGAATAGTAGTGGTAAAAAAGCCCTTGTGGATTTAATTAACCTTGTTTTTTTGTTGGGTTAATTCTCCTTTAAGGGGGTGTGGCAGGGGGCGTGTCCTATGCTTACATATGTTTGTTAGTAGGTGTCCCTCATACCCATCTCAAAATGTTGGGAGGTATGGGCCTGTGGGAATCTCGTTGTTACTCCCAAGGTAAAAATCCAAAATGTTTCTCGGCAGCAAAATCATGAGGGGGAATCTGTTCAATGATCTGTGGGGAGGTGCAGCACTTAAACACTCAGAGTCCAATTGCAGAAACAGAACTGTATTGAAGTTAAAATCCAACAAGCACAACTACCGGCAGGAAGACAACCCAACCGGGCGCACTCACAGAATGTTGCAGCGAAGAGTATAGCAGGAGGACTCCAGTGCATCAACTGCATCTATCTGGAGGGGTGGAGTGCGGCTTGGCCGGTCCGTATCCAAATGGAGAGGATTGCAGGATGGATGGCGAGTCCCTGCTCTTTCCCTACTCATCTGGAACTTCTCCCTGCTGCTAATTACTGTCCCTGACAGAGAGGTGGTCTGTCCCTACACTACTCACACTCGAAATGCGCGCCAAACTCAGGAGCCAGGGTCTTAAATAGATTCTGCCTGACCCAAGATGGCCACCAAAGTCACATGAAACACCAGCATTCAATCACATGTTGCCTCTCTGTGACCAAGAAGTTTATAGAGGAATGAGGCTCCCCTCAACTTCCTCCTTCACCTGCATTGCTGCTACGGATGAGCGCCACCTGCAGTGGAGAAAATAGACTGCACCTGCCTTCAGACCCAAGCGTGGAGGCCCTTGGTAGAACCCCCTTGCTTGGGGGGATGCTTCAAGGATGGACTGATCAATATTCCTGAAAAGCTTGTTCTACCAAACCCTGATCGAACCTTTTGTCCAAAAACTTGTCTGAGGATTTTACCCTAGAGTACAGTTTCATCTAGAGTACAGTTTTTACGCAGTCTACAAAAAGTGCCTTTTAGGGATGATATTAACCACTTGCCGACCAGCCGCCGTCATTATACTGGTGCAGGTCAGCACGATCCCGCGAGCCGTCGTAGCTATACGTCGACTCCTTTAAGTGGGATAGCAGGCGCTCGCATGTGCCTGCTTCACTCAGTAGGTGCCGATGCTCGTGACCGGCGGTCGCGGTGACCGTCGGCCACGAGCGATCGCGGGCACGAGAGGCAGAACAGGGACGTGTATGTGAACGCATAAATCCCTGTTCTGTTCTGAGAGGAGATGCAGATCGTGAGTTTCCTAATAGCTAGGAACCACGATCCGTCACTTCCTATAGTCAGTCCCCTCCCCCTACAGTTAGAACACACGGTCAGGGAACACAGTTAACCCCTTGATCGCCCCCTATTTTTATAGCACTGATCTCTGTATAATTGTCAATCGTCCCAAAAATGTCTCAAAAGTGTCTGATGTGTCCGCCATAATGTCGCAGTCATGATAAAAATCGCAGATCATTACTAGTAAAAATAAAAAAATAATAATAAAAATGCCATAAATCTATCCCCTATTTTGTAGACGCTATAACTTTTGCTCAAACCATTCAATATACGCTTATTGCGTTTTTTTTTTTTTTTTTTTTACCAAAAATATGTAGAAGAATACGTATCGGCCTAAACTGAGAAAAAAATTGCTTTTTTTAAAAAAATTGGGGATATTTATTATAGCAAAAAGTACAAAATATTGTTTTTTTTTTCAAAATTGTCGCTCTTTTTTTGTTTATAGCGCAAAAAATAAAAACTGCAGAGGTGATCAAATACCACCAAAAGAAAGCTCTATTTGTGGGAAAAAAAGGACGTCAATTTTGTTTGGGTACAACGTCGCACAACCGCGCAATTGCCAGTTAAAGCGACGCAGTGCCGAAAGTGCTCTGGTTATTCAGCAGCCAAATCATCCGGGGCTGAAGTGGTTAACCCATTTTGGATGATGACAGCTTTGAAAGTGTTTTGGAAATATTCTTTCCATCCCTACGACCCAATTCAAGATCTAGAAAAACCAAAGTGGTGGGACTCTAGACATGTGTAAAGGTTAAACCAAGATGGCTGCTGTTACACAAACTGTGACACCTTTGAGGCACTGCATGCTTCATACCTTGCCGAGGTCTTTGGTTACCATCGAATTTCTACATTAGATTTGACTTTCTCAGCCCACGAAATTGTTGCCATGACAGGTAAACTTTAAAAAGTTGCTCATCCTCCTTTTAATTAAACACCAATCTGCGCGAGGCAGAGTGAAATGACGGATTTGCAGCTCATCCTTTCATGTTTGTCTTTCCCCGAAGACACAAGGTGACACACGCAAGTGCCTGTCCCTCAACAGACTCTTCAGCGTGCAGCCGAGCAGAAAGCCCTAATATCTATTCATTCATAATCTGTCATTTGAAAATCATTAGGGACGATTGACTTCACATGTCTCAGATAATTAAAATAGTCATCCTTTTCCCTCAGAATTTTTCAAAGCGCATACCTCACATTTCTAAAACCAGAGCGTTTATTGACGTCTCTCAACGAGCGACATCATCCTGTCAGCAACAGAGTCTGCTATCGTATGATTACGCTGCGCGGGTAGGATATGGTTAACTGTGAAGTTGGCGAGCCACTGGGGCGTGAAGTACACTTGAAGAATTGCTAGGAATAAAATATCTGACTTCTTAAAGTGAACCTGTGCTTTGCCCATGCAGGCCAAAGCAACAGGTTCACCCTAACTGCCACTTTCCTCAGCTTGCCCCCCACAATGTTCCATCGGCCTCCAGAAGGGAAGAGAAGAAGCCCTGTGGAAGCCCAAAGTCACCTCTTGAACCTCACACAGGGCGAGGACTCACCACCCCTCCTCATGTGAGAGCACCAACTGGCTGAATGGACAACCATCAAATTACAATGTTATCCCCCAAATCAAACGGAGCAGTTGGACACCGAATGGGGGGGGGGCTGCAGAGGGCGGCTGTTTAGTGAATTTGTAATCCTAACACTAACCCTGCCTGTAGCCTCAACACTAACCCTAACACTAACCATCCTTATAACCCTAACACTAGCTCTCCCAGCTATGCTAACACTAACCCTTTCTGTATCCCTAACACTAATCCTAAAATTAGCCCTTGCTGTAACCCTTACACTAACAATCCCTGTAACTCTAATGCTAACCCTCCCTGTAACCCTAACACTTACACTAGCCCGCCCTGTTATAATAACACTAACCCTTCCTGTATCCCTTACACTAACCCTAACTTGAGCCCTTCCTGTAACCCTTACATTGACTACCCCTGCAACTCTAAAGCTAACCCACTGTCACGTACCTGGTAGGTGGAGCCCGGAATGCAGGGAACAGCCTCTCGTATACCTCCGACTCGGGAACCCCTGGTAGTGATGACAGGGGCTCGGGAGTGCGAAGGGGTACAAGTGCCTGACTGGAAGGCTGGAGCAGAGAGCTGAATCAGGTAGTCAGCTGGGAGGTGTCCTGTAGTCCGGCAGCAGGATGTAGACAGCAGGGAGGTGACTTGTAGTCCAGCAGCAGGATGTAGACAGCAGGGAGGTGTCTTGTAGTCCAGCAGCAGGATGTAGACAGCAGGGAGGTGTCTTGTAGTCCAGCAGCAGGATGTAGACAGCAGGGAGGTGTCTTGTAGTCCAGCAGCAGGATGTAGACAGCAGGGAGGTGTCTTGTAGCCCAGCAGCAGGATGTAGACAGCTGGGAGGTGTCTTGTAGTCCAGCAGCAGGAGGTAGACAGCAGGGTACAGGCAAGCCGGGTCAAACACAGGCGGGCAGATCAGGTACAGAAGGAAAATCCGGGAGAGTAGTCAAAGTCCAAAAGCTGAGATCAGGGCGGGCAGAAAACAGAGTAGTCAAAGTCCAAAAGCCGGGATCAGGGCAGGCAGCAAACAGAGTAGTCAGGAACAGTCCAACAGGTATCAGGTAGCAAATGCAAGTAACAGGGCACAAGAGGTCTTCCGGAACGCTGTAGACCGGACAGCAAGGCAGCAGTGGAACAGTCCTCTTTAAATAGCCTCTTTGGCGCCAAGTGCTGTCACCGGGCGCCGCTATTGGCGCTATTGCGCATGCGCGTACGCACGTTAGCGCTATTGACGCTATTGGTGCCATTGCGCGTGCTTCTGTGCACAGGCATTCCTTTAAACTTTAGTTTGCTGGGATATTTGCAAGAGGGCTTTTCCTGACATTGCCCCCCTCCAATGGGCAGCCTCTGGATGCCCAACTGGGCCATTTTACTAGGATGAGCTCTCTTAAAGGCTAGAATTAATCTTTTGGCATGGATGTTAGTCTCTGGTTCCCAAGAGTTATCTTCAGGCCCGTACCCTTTCCATTTGACCAGATATTGAATCTGGTTGCGTCTTTTCCGGCAATTTATGATTGATTCCACTTCAAATTCCTGCTCACCGTCAATGAGTACAGGTTCAGGAGGACCAGTGTTTCGGTGAAGGAAAGGATCCGGGACTGAAGGTTTAAGAAGGGCCACATGAAAGACTGGATGAATATGAAATGACTCTGGTAATTTTAATTCGTAAGCCACATCGTTGATCTTCCTTATCACTGGGAAGGGACACACAAACTTAGGGCCCAATTTCCTGGAAGGGCAAGCCAACTTCAGATTCAAGGTAGACAGCCAGACATTATCCCCTATCTTCAGATTAAGCTCCCCTCTCCTCTTCTTATCAAAAGTCGCCTTGTTTCGTTCCTGGGTCTTTGACATGGTCTCTTGGAGTAGCTTGTTGTTAGTACTGAAAAAACTCAAGGTTTCCTGGACAGCTGGCACCGAACATTCCGGAACATTGTTGGACAAAAATAAAGGATGAAAACCATAATTTGCAAAAAAATGGAGACTGATTAATTGCAGAGTGAACAGAGTTATTGTAGGCAAATTCAGCCAGAGGTAATAGAGAAACCCAGTCATCTTGGGAAAAACAGGAATAGCACTGTAAGTATTGCTCCAAAGTCTGGTTAGTTCGTTCAGTCTGAGGATGGTAAGCAGAAGAGTAGGAGAGGTCAATTTCTAGTGATCCACATAGAGCTTTCCAGAACTTGGAGGTAAATTGTACCCCTCGATCAGACACAATGTTTGCTGGTATGCCATGGAGCCTTACGATTTCTTTAATAAAAACTCTCGCAGTCTCTGAAGCAGAGGGGGTACCTTCCATGGGTAAGAAGTGGCTCATTTTGGAAAGTCTGTCGACCACTACGAAAATGGTGGTGTAGCCCTCAGATGGTGGTAATTCGACGATAAAATCCATGGAGATCATCCTCCATGGTCTTTCTGGAACAGGAAGAGGTCTTAGCAACCCCCACGTGGTCTTGCTGCCTTTGTTTTGGATGCAGGTAGTGCATGATTCCACGTAGAGTTTACAATCCTCCCCTAGCTGAGGCCACCAAAATGTGCGTTGGAGCAGTTCGGAGGTCTTGTGTATCCCAGAGTGGCCAGCTAATTTGTGATCATGGCAAGATTTAAGAACAGCAACCCGTGTTTGTTGGGGTACAAAGATTTTATCCTTGTACCATAGTAATTCATCTCTGGACTGTAGGGTGACATCTGCTGGAAGGGGAGTTGCTGAAGACGCCTGTCTAATTTGAGACAGAAAGTCTCCTTGGAGCATCAGAAAATTCCCAGGAGCAAGGATGGTGTCTGGAGAAGGAGGAACTTCAGGTTCACTGAACATCCGGGACAGGGCATCAGGTTTGGTATTTTTTGATCCTGGTCTGTAAGTGATGTTGAAAGTGAACCTGGTGAAGAAAAGTGCCCACCTGGCCTGGCGTGGTTTCAACCTTTTGGCAACCTTCAGGTACTCCAGGTTCTTATGATCGGTGTATACCAGAATAGGATGAGCCGCTCCCTCCAGGAGGTAGCGCCATTCCTCGAGTGCAGCCTTGATTGCTAGTAGCTCCCTGTCCCCAACATCGTAATTTCTTTCGGGTTCTGTTAACCTGCGGGAGAAGAATGCCACTGGGTGCAATAGGGCCTTGGGGTCCTGTCTCTGCGAGAGTACTGCTCCCACCGCTATCTCGGAGGCATCTACTTCCAATATGTAGGGTAAGGCCGGATCAGGGTGCTTCAGGACAGAGGCCGACACGAATTGGTCTTTCAGGGAAGTAAAAGCAGCTTGAGCTTCAGGAGACCATTGGAACCGGGTGCCTTGATGAGTCAGTTTTGTGATGGGAGTGATGATGGAAGAGAATCCCTTGATGAATTTACGGTAAAAATTTGCAAATCCCACAAAGCGCTGTATTCCCTTTTTGTCTGTCGGAGCTGGCCATTCCAAGATGGCAGAGACCTTCTGCAGATCCATCTTGATGCCATCTATGGAAATAATTAGACCCAGAAACTGAATGCTTTGGCGTTCAAATTCGCACTTTTCGGGTTTGGCGTATAGGCCATGTTGGCGGAGCCGGGCTAGAACTTTCTTGACATGCTCTTGGTGGATAGGCAGAGAAGAGGAAAAGATCAGGATATCGTCCAGATATCCTATGAGGAACAGGTCAAGATAGTCTCTGAAAATGTCATTCACAAAGTGCTGGAAAGTGGCGGGAGCATTGCATAACCCAAAAGGCATCACCAGGTATTCAAAGTGTCCGAAGCGGGTGCGGAAGGCAGTCTTCCATTCGTCCCCGCTTCGGATCCGGACTAAGTTGTATGCTCCCCGAAGATCAAGTTTGGTGAATACGGCTGCACTTCCCAACCTCTGGAATAGTTCGGGTACCAAGGGTAAAGGGTACCGGTTTTTGATTGTAATCTTATTAAGATCCCGGTAGTCTACGCAAGGGTGTAGGGAATGGTCCTTTTTCTCCACAAAGAAGATTCCTGCCCCAGCTGGTGAAGTGGAAGGCCATATGAACCCCTTTTCCAGATTCTCATCGATGTATTTTTTAAGTGTGGCAAGCTCCATCTCGGTTAAGGGAAAGATTCGCCCAAAGGGGACCTCCCCCGGGAAGAAGTTCGATTGGGCAGTCATAGGGTCTATGTGGGGGAAGTGTTTCTGCCCCTTTCCGACTAAACACATCCAGGAAGTCATGGTATGCTTCTGGAACGGTTTGGCAGTTTTCAACATCGGTTTCAGGACAAAGTAGGGGAGATGGAGCAGCAGTAA
Source organism: Aquarana catesbeiana (assembly GCF_042186555.1). Classification (NCBI taxonomy): domain Eukaryota; kingdom Metazoa; phylum Chordata; class Amphibia; order Anura; family Ranidae; genus Aquarana; species Aquarana catesbeiana. Next base: position 31,047,533 of record NC_133328.1, on the reverse strand, counting down.
AGCCTTGTAGACAATGTTGACGGCAGTAAGGAGAGGAAAAGCTGATGTTTCCAGTAGACCAGTCAATTTGTGGGTTGTGAGCTTTGAGCCAGGGCATACCCAGTATGATGGGAAACAGGGGTGACTCAATGATGTCCAGGCGGAGTACTTCTTGTTGTTTGCCGGAAATGATGGTGTCTAGAGGAACTGTCTCTTGTGTTACGGGCCCAGATTTGATAGCCGATCCGTCGGCCAGGTGTACAGACAGTCCCTGTGCTCTGGGTCGTAGAGGGATCTGGAACTTGTGAGCAAATGATAAGTCCATAAATCCGCTACAGGCCCCGGAATCAATTATAGCGGTTGCCCGGATGTTCCCTCCTGGAAGCTGCAGAGAGATGGGAACAGCCAGGTGAGTGGCATTGTTAAACATAGCAGATAAGGAAGTTGAATAGAGGGTAGTATGCTTACAGGTCTTTGCCGGACAAGTCCTCACGTAATGTCCAGATTCCCCGCAATACAGGCAGAGGTTGTTAGCCCGCCGGTGCTGTCTTTCTTCAGGGGTGAGAGAAGGACGGATCAGACCGAGTTGCATCGGTTCAGAAGTATCGGTAGAGGAGTGTGCAGGAGGGTTAGGTACACGTGGTAACATCCACACTGGGCGAGAGGGACCAGTTGCGCGTTCAGCCCTGTGTTCTCTTAAACGTCTATCAATTTGAATTGACAGGTTGATAAGGTCTTCAAGTGTGGCAAGAATGCCTACCCGGGCTAATTCATCTTTTAATGGTTCAGAAAGTCCCATGCGAAACTGGTAGCGTAGGGCGGCGTCGTTCCAGTTTGTGTCGGAACTCCAACGTCGGAATTCAGAGGCATAGTCCTCCGCCGCCCTATGGCCCTGCTGAAGTGAGAACAGTGCTGCTTCTGTGGTGGCTGCCTGTTGTGGGTCTTCATACAAGAGCGCCATGGCTTGGAAGAAGGTTCCCAAGTGGTCGAGGCAATTGTTCTTCTGCTCCAGAAGTCGATGGGCCCATGCCTGAGGTTCGCCTAGTAGGAGGGAGATGACAAACCCTACTTTAGTGGTTTCTAAAGAAAAAGTCCTGGGTTGTAATGCAAAGAAAAGTTCACAGGCATTACGAAATGCTCTAAACTTGCTGCGGTCCCCGGAAAACCTTTCTGGTGTAGGTACTTTGGGTTCAGGCAGCAGCATGACCACAGAGGGAGCAGCAGATGGACCCGGAGCTGGATTAGAGAGAACTTGGACACGCCCCTCTAGTTGCTTATAACCGTCTTGTAAGTCTTTGACAGCTTGTGTAAGTCCAGCTGGATGAGGGGATAAGTCCTCCATGGGCGACGTCCCCTGCGTGGGCTCGGACATGGCTGTCCGGTACTGTCACGTACCTGGTAGGTGGAGCCCGGAATGCAGGGAACGGCCTCTCGTATACCTCCGACTCGGGAACCCCTGGTAGTGATGACAGGGGCTCGGGAGTGCGAAGGGGCACAAGTGCCTGACTGGAAGGCTGGAGCAGAGAGCTGAATCAGGTAGTCAGCTGGGAGGTGTCCTGTAGTCCGGCAGCAGGATGTAGACAGCAATGAGGTGTCTTGTAGTCCAGCAGCAGGATGTAGACAGCAGGGAGGTGTCTTGTAGTCCAGCAGCAGGATGTAGACAGCAGGGAGGTGTCTTGTAGTCCAGCAGCAGGATGTAGACAGCTGGGAGGTGTCTTGTAGTCCAGCAGCAGGAGGTAGACAGCAGGGTACAGGCAAGCCGGGTCAAACACAGGCGGGCAGATCAGGTACAGAAGGTAAATCCGGGAGAGTAGTCAAAGTCCAAAAGCTGAGATCAGGGCAGGCAGAAAACAGAGTAGTCAAAGTCCAAAAGCCGGGATCAGGGCAGGCAGCAAACAGAGTAGTCAGGAACAGTCCAACAGGTATCAGGTAGCAAATGCAAGTAACAGGGCACAAGAGGTCTTCAGGAACGCTGTAGACCGGACAGCAAGGCGGCAGTGGAACAGTCCTCTTTAAATAGCCTCTTTGGCGCCAAGTGCTGTCACAGGGCACCGCTATTGGTGTTATTGCGCATGCACGTACGTCCGTTCGCGCTATTGGCGCTATTGCTCATGTGCGTACGCACGTTAGCGCTATTGCGCGCACGAGAGCGCCGGATGGCGCTTCTGTGCACAGGCATTCCTTTAAACTTTAGTTTGCTGGGATATTTGCAAGAGGGCTTTTCCTGACACCCTCCATATAACCCTAACACTAGCATTCTCTATAACCCTTACACCAACCCTCCCTAAAAATCTCACACTAACCCCCCATAACCCTTACACTAACACTAATCCTCCCTGAAACCTTAACACTACCCAACCTTGTATCCAAACACTAGTCCTCATACTAACCCCCCTGAGAACCTAAGTCTTTCTGTGACCTTCACACTAACCCTCACACTATCCCTTCCTGTAAGCATCGCACTAACCATTCCTGTAACTCTAACCGTAATCCTAACATTAGCCCTTGCTGTAACCCTTACACTAACCATCCCTGTAATGCTAATGCTAACCCTCCCTGTAACTCCAATACTAACCCTCCTTATAACCCTAACACTAACACTAGCCCGCCCTGTTTTGCTAACACTAACCCTTCCTGTATCCCTTACACTAACCCTAACTTTAGCCCTTCCTGTAACCCTTACACTAATCATCCCTGTAACTCTAATGCTAACCCTCCCTATAACCCTAACACTAACATTCTCTATAACCTTTACACTAACCCACCCTGCAATTCTCTCACTAACCCCACCCATAACCCTTACACTAACCCTACCCCTCCCTGTAACCCAAACACTAGTCCTCATACTAATCCCCCTATGAACCTAACTCTTACTGTAACCTTCACACTAACCCTCACACTATCCCTTCCTGTAAGCATCACACTAACCATTCCTGTAACTCTAACACTAATCCTACTGGTAACCCTAATACTAACCCTTCATTTAACCTTGACATTAAAAGTTTCACTAATCCTCACACTGACCCTCCCTGTATCCCTGTAACCCTCTTACGAATTCTACCTGTAATCCCAGTACTAACCCTACATTTAATCTTAATATCCCTTTAACCCTCACACTTTCTCTCCCTGGAAACCTCACACTAAGCCTACCTATAACCCTCTACCATTAACACTACATTTAACCTTAACAATAATCTTTCCGGTAAAACTCACACTTAGCCACCCTGTAACTCTAATGCCCCGTACACACGGTCGGATTTTCCAATGGAAAATGTCCGATCGGAGCGTGTTGTCGGAAATTCCGACCGTGTGTAGGCTCCATCGGACATTTTCCATCGGATTTTCCGACACACAAAGTTGGAGAGCAGGAGATAAAATTTTCCGAAACAAAATCCGTTGTCGGAAATTCCGATCGTGTGTACACAAATCCGATGGACAAAGTGCCACGCATGCTCAGAATAAATAAAGAGATGAAAGCTATTGCCACTGCCCCGTTTATAGTCCCGACGTGTTTTACGTCACCGCGTTTAGAACGATCGGATTTTCCGACAACTTTGTGCGACCGTGTGTAGACAAAACAAGTTTGAGCCAACATCCGTCGGAAAAAATCCTAGGATTTTGTTGTCGGAATGTCCGAACAAAGTCCGACCGTGTGTACGCCCTATAACACTAACCCAATCTGTAACTCTAAAGCAAACTCTTACACATGTCTGTCTTGTACCTTACTAAGCCTCCCTGTACCCATCACACCAACCCAATCCTAACCTTAACATTAATCCTCACACCAACCCAATCCTAACCTTAACATTAATCCTCACACCAACCCAATCCTAACCTTAACATTAATCCTCACACCAACCCAATCCTAACCTTAACATTAATCCTTTTGTAACCCTAACACTAAAATATCCTGCAACCCTACAACAACATATTTCTGTAACCCTGCATGTTTGCTTTCCTATAAAGTGTAATCTTCTTTCACTGTAACATACTGGAACCGAACTCACAGTGCCTCTTATATCTCTTACTTCACATAAAATGAAAAGCAAGAAGAATATAATGACCTTTCAGCAGGTGTGTGTCCTCCAGGGCTGGTACTACCACTACGCAAACTAGGCAGCCACCTAGGGCGCGCTGCTGCCTAGGGCACCCGGCCACTGGTGTTCCTACTCTCTCCTCTCTGCAGCAAGCAACTAAGTCTCAGCATCAGCAGACAGCCGCCGCTCCGTTCGCACATAGTGTCAGAGGCACAGGGGTGGCGGAGGACTGTGTCTGTGTCCCGACTACCAAATGAATGGAAGCAAGCAAACATTCATTGATGGGCGCTGGTGAGGCTGCATTGATGGGCACTGGTGAGGCTGCATTGGTGGGCGCTGGTGGAGTGCATTTGATGGGCACTTCATAAAAAGGTGGGGTATACATGGGCAGGGCAAAGGGGGTGGAGTCAAGGATGGAGCAAAGGAGGCAAAATGAGGTTTCGCCTAGGGTGTCAAAAAATCCTTGCACCAGCCCTGGTGTCCTCAGTTAGGATTCATTCACTAACTGCGCTAGTGTGTATTTGTGAGCGAATTCCCAATGCATGGCAACCCAAAAATTATTTACCCTTAATAAAAAGACTGAAAATTACTTCTGAAGCTACAGTAACATATTTTAAGATTATACAGGGGAATTTAGTAGTTGGGTTTCAATCTACTTTAATCTCCGTACTAAAAAGGCACTGTGTCAGTAAATGAGAGAGATACTTTACATAAAAGTGTGTTTTATCACTGCTATACCTGCTTGATGGTTTTTTTCCGCAGCGTTGGCTCTATTCTGGGTATCTTCCTAAAAATAACTAAACAAACAGATCTTATTCATATCCCTAGCCAGCAGAGACTCCCTAGGGACCAGGCACCTGCACCGCGTGCACACACACACACACATTTACATATTCAGATTACATTCAAGCACCATAAAAGAGACAAACCTTGAGGGCTTGTCACACCTGTCCACTATTTAAGATCAAGATAACAATAAAATGCCTATGTAGTGTGATTTTGTGAAGCACCTAATGCCTCAGAGCACATTGAGAAGTGACAGAAAACATATAAAAGCAATCAGAACGCCTTGATTGACAAGGCATAGGTGAGAATTTATGACCACTGTAAACACATAAATTAGAGAAATGTGCGAAAAGGTGCAATAGAGTTGGATAAGATGCTCACAAGGGACAAGGCTCACAAGTTTGGTGAACACCGTTGAATCATAAAGTGGATCTCTGAGTTACTTTACAAGTCTGTATGAGTAAAGTCCTTAGATGTCATAATCTATTGCAAGAGCATAGATCGGCCTTTCTCAGCCTTTTTACCCTTAAAATAATTTTCAGGTCTTGGAGAACCCCTGCCACAATCAACCAATCCACAACCAATCATTGGGGTTCAGTGAACTAGATATACAATGACCTGGATAAAATAGAACCATCATAGACATGGAAAATAAGATCCACCTTTTCGAATAAAACAAATCTGTCTTTGAACTCCAGTCCATGACTTTGCCCAGGCTTATCAGTCTGCTACAGGTAGGAGGAAGCATTTACTTAGGCCCCTTACACACGGGACGGCTTCTGAGTCCACCTGCTCAGAGGGTAATCTCTCCACTGATCCCCGCTGAGCAGGCAGATGGCTGGTCCGTGTCTGCTCCGCCTATTTAGAGCGGATACAACCTGCTCTCCTCAATGGGCAGTCAGATGTAAACAGACCGCCTGTTCGTTTACACCAGACTGCCATCCGATCCGATCTGCCAGATGTCTTTTTTTAAGGGACTGGATCAGATCGAATGTCAATGGGTGTCAATGGACACATGTCCGTTGACACCCGCAGCTCCATAGAAGAGACTAGAGGACCCGATCGGTCCACCCATCTGAAAGAATCCTAAGTCTCCTCTTCCCCAGTTTGCAGATCAGACTACAACATTGTAACTTTTAAAAAAAGTCAAAAGGTGAGAGGCTGCAGCAGGTGCTTATCTCTTACAGATATTTGGGAACACATCCAAGAACTACTCGAGCACCAGGCTTTGCAGTACATGATTGCGTCTTATTTGAGCCTGCATCTCTATCTAGGAAGAAGATGGTGACCCTGGATGATACCTAAACAAAGATGGTTCTGTTCACTTTAGGGGGGAGGGGCAATCGGTATGGCCACTTTGGGTTAGGCAATCTTGCCGTCTTCCCCTGTCCCCTCACCCACTTTCTCTCCCTCTTTCCTAAAACTCTGACTTCTTTCCCCCTACCCTATCCCCTCAACTCTCCCCCCACTTTCCCCTTCACAAACAGAAACCTCAAGCCCACTCCCCTGTGTCTTAATTGGTACTTTATTTCCTTACTTTTGTAGCACTCTCTAGTATGTGCTACTAGTATTAGTAGAGTAGGCAACCTATACTCTGGCCAGAAATAACCAAAGTCACTAAATTGGGTCAGGGTTATTAGAGGCCAGGGCTGGATGACTCATCTTGGCAGCTGTCTCTGGTTCCGTCCCCTGGTCTGGAAGGTTGGAGAGCCTTCTAGAACTAGAGGGTGGGGGTTAGGAGGGGCTGCCATGAATATATTGTGGGGCCTCGGACAATTCCCAGAAGTGGGCTGGCAGGGAGCAGAGACTACCCCATAAATAGACATGGGCCATGCTAGCAGGGCAGTCAGGTGGAAGATAGAAAAACAGTTTTGAGGAGGCTGTTGGTGGCCCTGAGTGGTACCCCCCAGGGAAGGGGTCCTGCTTTGGGCCAGGGCTCGGGTGCCGGAGGGATCCTGCCAAAGACACAAGGAAGAAACTTTCTTGGAGGCACGGGAACAAAGAAAGGACAGAGTGAGTAATTCAACACTGGTGGGGACCAGCAAAGGGGGGAGAATGCCACATGTAGCCAGTCCTCCTTAAAGACAGCAGTTGGCTTAAGTCTTCTACCTTTCCCCTGAGAGATCTCTTGAGAGTCAGCTGGGTGGGTTGGTAAAGAGTTAGTCAGGCAGACTGGTGTAGAGAGAGGCAGCTGCAGCCAGGTGGGCTGCTATTGCCTGAAGAGGTGGTGCTGGGATCAGTGACCACAAAGGAAGCAGAAGGGAAAGTTACATGCTGTGTCACTCCAGGTGTGCTACTGTTAAGGGACTGTGAGTTCCTGCCTGTAATGGGCCGCTACTGAACTGACAAGGAGTCTGTAAAGTTCCCCCAGGAGTGAACCAGCTGAAGTCAAGTGGGCATCCCATAACCTCCTACCCCCATCCAAGTTCTTAACCCTCTAATAAACAACAAAAACAAAGCTACGGACTGTTCCCTGACTCTGTGTGCCTTTGAAGATTTGGTGTGCCTAGCTGTGCAGGAGTGGGGGGATCCAAGTTCATTTGCAGCTCCTACATGGGGTGTGCTACACTGACAACAGCTCCATTCCCCCCTCCTATGCCCAATTTTAATCTATACCCACTGCTTCTAATTTTTTCCAATTCTATATTAACCATTGTTTTCTTTTTCTGCAATGTTGTAAGCAACATTGCATATCATGATTGTTATGATCTGCACATAAAAAATGTATCTTTTTGGATTTTTGTTGAAATTATCTTATGAGAATCAATAAAAATATTGAACAACAAAATATGGTTACATCCTTCTGGAGAGAAAAGCAGATGAAGGCATTGTTAGGAGGAGTACTACTGTGATCTCTGCAAGAAGTAATAATACCTGGAAGTACATTTACACACTACTTAAAATATATATCTATTGCTAGGATTTTAAGCATGGCTTTTGAAAATCAAGACCAGATTAGAAGTCAGGCAATTTGACCTTTGGGTGTGGACCACTAGTGAAGAGCACCAGCTGTTCCCATATTTCTGATTGCAGAGATTGATTGGACATGTTAGAAATTGTTGTCCAGTAACTCTTCTTCCCCTCATGCAGGAGGCTTTGGCAATGTGCACTTGTCTTTCCCTTGATGTCCTCAAAAGTTCCCCTTGCCAACTAAATTAATACGGGACATGGAGGACCTTGGCTTTGAGAAATGACAAGGTGAACCAAATGTATTTACCCTTTAAGCAAGTGAAGGCATGACTTGGCATTGAGGAAGCATGGGATCATGCACAAATGACATGCAAAATGCCTATATTTTGACACACCAGACAGGAGAATGCTGCTGAAAGCAATGCCAAGTTGACTCCGTACCTATGCAGGCACTATTGGGAGGGGGATTACTGCGTAGATCCAATGTCAGGTGCTGGAACACAGAGTGGTTCATCAGTGGGTATCCATTCCTACTCTGTAGACTTTTTCCTGTGCAGGAAACAGGTGACAACACTGCAAGTATCATTAGTCTTTGGACGATTCAGAGACTACAGGAGATATGCTACAGCTGCTGGGAGACTGGGAAAATACCTTGAGTTATTGGACGTCTTCCAAGATTTCCATTAACTATGACAGCTCTGTATTTAGAAATGAATGTGGAATTAGCTGCATGCACAAAATATAATTTTAGGGGCATGTTTTGATGTAACAAGCCTTTGCGGTAGGTTCAATTATAGTAATAATGTCTTCTAAACAAGCATGCTGACACAAATGGCACCATACAGGAGATGACTAGGCGAGGGGTATTTGCCATCCAGCCCAGTACCAAAAAGATATGTTCAGCTGGTTGCCCCGAGTGGAGATACTTCCCCATTCAGATCTCAATCACAGCAGGACCCACAGCCAGTGACACCTGATGGGCTTATATAGCTATCTGCACTCTGTTCAGACCAGCAATCACAGCATCTTGCAGAGGAAAGATGACTCTGAGTTTTCATGTGCCCAAATGCCGAGAAATATAAAGTAAGCTTTTGCTGGAAGATGTTGTACAGGTGTTTTGGAGGAATGGGGTGCGGGGTTACGAGAGATGACCCTCACTTTGCAGCCATTGGAACCCAATGCTGTAGATCCTGGGTAACAGGGGATCTTGAGTCTGTCCTAAGTAGAAATCTTGCAGTTAGGGTGATGAAGTTCTTAGATGAAGCATTTTAGTGCCTCATCTAAAGGGGCTCGTGGATACAAGAGTGACTCCCCCTTAGAAAATTCCTAGTCCGTAGGATTTAACACTTTTTTTGCCTTCAAAGAAAAGAAGTCTACACTTGAAGGTGGTTTTAATGCTTTACTGAAGATTTGGTATGAATAATAGACAGAGACGAACAACCCAAAACATTAGCGGGGCTCCTGCAAATCTCTAATAGACACTGGGTAAGTCTCTAGATCCTGGAGCATCTAATGCCTCGTACACACGGTCGGATTTTCTGATGGTAAATGTTCGATGTGAGCTTGTTGACGGAAATTCCGACCGTGTGTATGCTCCATCGGATGTTTGCCGTCGGAATTTCCAACAACAAATGTTTTTGAGAGCAGGTTCTCAAATTTTCCGACAACAAGTTTTTCCGAAATTCCGAGCGTGTGTACACAATTCCGACGTACAAAAGTCCACACATGCTCGGAATCAAGCAGAAGAGCCGCACTGGCTATTGAACTTCATTTTTCTCGGCTCGTCGTACGTGTTGTACGTCACCGCCTTCTTGACGTTCGGAATTTCTGACAAGTGTGTGACAGTGTGTATGCAAGACAAGTTTGAGCCGACACCCTTCGGAAAAAAATCCACGGTTTTGTTGTCGGAAAATCCTATCGTGTGTACAGGGCATAACAGCTTCCTCTGGAGTGTAACAGCCACAAAATAGGAGGTTCGTATATCTCTCTTTTCCAGTAAAAAACTCTAGCAGATCTTGTAGGCCCACAGAGGATATACCCTGTGGCCTGGACTCCAACCCCGGGGCCCTAATTCAGGCACACAGCCTTCTCCGAGGGGAAGCTCCACTGGGAAAATACCTTGAGTTATTGGACGTCTTCCAAGATTTCCATTAACTATGACAGCTCTGTATTTAGAAATGAATGTGGAATTAGCTGCATGCACAAAATATAATTTTAGGGGCATGTTTTGATGTAACAAGCCTTTGCGGTAGGTTCAATTATAGTAATAATGTCCTCTAAACAAGCATGCTGACACAAATGGCACCATACAGGAGATGACTAGGCGAGGGCTCAAACTTGTCTTGCATACACACTGTCACACACTTGTCTGAAATTCCGAACAGGAAGCACACCTTTCTTCCCATGGAGGGATGGGTAACTAGGGATGCCTTTATTCCGCAAGGAAGGGAAAAGGAACCCCTCCAGAACATCAACTTCCTGTTTTGTCAAAGTTAGGCCCAACCTTCTGATGACAAGTTCACCAAGAGTTGTCCATCTGACAGAGCAGACAAGGTTCTCTAAACCTACCCCTGACATAGGACTCTGCAGGCGTCTCAATTAATTGTCTGACAGATATGTAATACAGAATATTCCCGAGAGCAATGCTCTGCAAGAAAAAAATACACAAGCAACCGCTCACTAATAACATCAGTTCTCAAGAAAGTTTTTTAGAACACACTGAGTGTAGCCATCTGTAGCCATGCCCTACTGATGTGTTTCACCTGGATTGGGCTTAATCGTAGCAATGGGCTCTACAATTAAGCCTCATCCAGGTGAAGAGCATCTGAGTGGCATGAGTACAGCTGGGAACTGTGGATGTGCATGTCCTAAATAAACTTACTTGAGAATTGTCATCATTGTTATGAGGTCACTTTTGTATAGATTTGCTGCACGCTGGGGCAAGGACCTTTCACCTTGGCAAAGAGGGGCTAAGTGGAGACAGCGCAAGTAAAGCAAAGTACAGCAAGGCTACTAGAGAACACATACCTACAATGTGAAAGTGTCACAATAAACTATGTTCTTTATAAACACCCACCCTTCACCATGCCCACCACCTTTCCGCGGTACGCTTTATTTATCCCACGTGAATCTGTGCCTACCATGAAAGGGTTACTTGGTTGTGTATGCCGCTTCCTATTGCCAAGACAAAAGTTCCTAATTGGCAACTGGATTATGATAATACATGATGATGACATGCAAGTAACATGCAGGCAATAAATGATCAACACACAGTTATTCAAGTATATAGGTAACAAAGGTCAGCTACTGTACATACTGGCTGTTGTCACAGCAGATATGCAACAAATGTGGCCAGCAAACAGGTATTGGTGACAATACACCAGCAACAAAAGGCTTTGGTGGTGATAGTCAGGTAAGAACCAGGCAATGGTAGCAATATAAAAGCAATAAAATGTAGAGATGATTCCGTCCGATCTGGACCTCAAAACCATTTAGCCAAGTGAATCCATTCATGGTGTGCACACTTTTTTTTATCCTTTTTTTTTTAAATCATTGTTTTATTCTGTGAACAATTTAGAATCTTACAGCTATTTGTTCACCAACAGCAATAAAATCAGAACAGAGCAGCAGACAATGACACACTAAGCAGAGTATCAGACCATAGGAATTGAAGAAAATGAGGAAGACAGAATTGGAGGCATTAATTACACAGATATATATACCTTTATCTGTGAATACAGTCAATTTAACAATAATAAAAAAAAGATAATTGCTATTTTCTGAGCAAAAGTGTTCATTATTGGAGAAAAAAACGGAATTAATACTTTATGTTAAAAAAATGCCTGAGTGTAAAGATATGGAGCAAAACAGTTATCAAAAATAAAAATGCGCATGAGTGATACGTACAGCTGAGGAATGTGATTGATCGGGATTACAAATGATGTTTTATGCAATGCAATGACATAGCTAACGGATGATTGCTTGTTTGGATGGATGTATACAATATTTTAAGTACTGCTACAACTAATAAATCAATCTATCTTTCTAGAAAAGATTGTGCGTATACAGGCTGCAGTTATAGGCCCCGGCCCAGTTTCTTAATTAAAAAAAATAAAAATAAAATATATCTATATATAAAATGACTAATGAAGAAATAATATGAGACCTAACAATGTAACTAATGAGATTTGTCTATCGCTGCTTACAATAACATGCTTTCTCAACCATGGTTTCGTGGAACCTCAGTGTTCCTCTAAAGATTGCTAGGGGATTTTGAGCAGTGTAATTTCTGCCTCTCATTATTAATATTATTATTTTTATACTTTGTGTATATAGCGCCAACAGTTTACAAAGCTCTTTCCAATAAAATGGTGTAGCGCTACCCCCATGGGGTTTCTGCGTGTTTCAGCTCCACACATCACCCTGCTTGGTCAGACATCCATTGCAGACACACTTTTCCAGTCAATGAACAATCTTTCCCAATCCTTTACTTGTTTTTTTTGTTGTTTTTATTAGGGGATTAAACTTGGATGGGGAAAAGGGACATGGAATGCACCCAGATGATGAATCTTTCTTAGTGAAAATAAAGTTGGTTGAATCTGAATTGACAGTCTCTTCTGTTTCACATCTCCTCTAGCACACTACTTGAGAACACTTGCTTTCCTCCACTGTCCAATTCTAGATTCCTGCCACCGTTAGCACATAGCTAGGCCTCACTCTGAATAAGTCCTAACATTTTCCTAGTAGCCTTTTGCAGGCAGGGGTCTGCAGTCCCCTTAGTTGTAGCAAACAATTTTAGATGAAACAGATAATTGTGCTAACTGATACTTGGTGGACTACTGCTCAACCCTCCTGGCTGCTGCCACTTGACTTCAAAAACACCACAGTCTCTTCCTCTGGCTCGACATCTAATCCTGGCATGTCTCTCCCAGAGCTTCTCACTGTGCTTCTCACTCACCGACCCCGGCATGGATCCCTCCTGAATGACTTGCCCGGCAGTGCTCCCAACTGTCCTCCTCCTGCTCCCGTTCCAGGACACCTCTCAATGACCGTGTAGAGAGAGGCTCCCTCCCAGCTCCTGAGCCCCAGACCTGAGTTCACCCCCCCCAGAAAGGGGGTTCCCTCAAGGGCCATGACAGTCTAACACTCCATCATTCAGTTCTTTCGCCCAACAACAACTCCCCCAGCAGGCTGACTATGAGTATATATAGGGGGCTTGCCCCCTACCAATCCTAGTTGGGGATTGGTCAGGCCTTCCAGACATACTCCATGTCACTCTTACTCTCTGCCCTGCCTCTTTTCCAGAACCCTCTGGAAACAAAGGAGGCGCTAGAGAGATAAAGTACATGTTAGTCACCTGATGCTACACTAAACCGCTCCCCAGCCCCAGATCAAAAACAAACAGGCCTAGTTTTACAGCTAGGCCTGCCTAAATTTACCTGCACTGGCTGTAACAAAAATACACACTACTCTAGTACCCACCTACCTAAGGTAGAGGGTGATACAAAGGGGAACAGTACAATTACAATACAGTTCAATACAGAAGATATAGGAGGGCCCTACTCATGGAGCTTACAATCTAAAGGTAGGGGGAGGTGCTACAAAATGCAATAGCTGCAGGGGATGATCTGATGGAGGTGACTCAAGTATACGGTTTTTAGGTGGGGTAGGCTTCCCTGAATAAGTGAGTTTACTGGGGCAGGGCATTCCAGAGGATGGGTAAGGCTCTGGAGAAGTCTTGGAGGTGAGCATGGGAGGAGGTAACAAGGGAGCTAGAGAGGAGGTCCTGGGAGGATCGGAGAGGACGATTTGGATGGTATCTGCAGAGGAGGTTGGTGGTGTAGCTGACCTACAGGGCCATCTCCCACTGACCACCAAACCACCAATGTTAGAGAGCCCTTCTCCCACTGACTGGCAGTCTAAGCATTGGGGGGGCTTCTCCTAGTGAGCCTCCTCTCACTGACCACCAATGTAAAGGGCCCTTCGCCCACTGACCACCGATGTAAGAGGATCCTCCTACTGTTGACCACCAATCTAAGGGGGCATGTCTCTACTGACCACCTATGCAAGTGGAGAATTCTCCCACTGACCACTGATGTACGGGAGGGGGGGCTTTTCTTACTGACCATCAATATAAGGGGGCATGTCTCTACTGACCACCAAGATAAGGAGCTGCTACACTGTCTACTAATGTAAAGGCACTACACTGACAACCGGCGTAAATAGACTCTTCACTGACAACAGTTGTAAGAGGGCACTTTTCCAATGACCACCATTGTAAGAAGGAACATTTCCTCTGATCAACAATGTAAGCGGGTACTTTTCCCCTGGCCATTAATGTAATGGCAAATTTTTTCTCGTTCAAGTATTTTTTTGGGTAAAAAATATGCCATTGCATTCCGATATATGCATATAGAACAGAAAAACTAAAATTATCACACAGGGGGAGTCTCAAAAGAGTATACCATGTACAATATACCATGTACAATCATCTTGGAGGATTGTAGACTAATTAAGGCTGATTAAAGTCAGCAAGTGGCATCAACAAAGTGCAATGAAAAAAGGAAGAAGAAAAGAAATGCCAACTCTCACTTGATCCACCCCAGCCATAGCTTGGGAAACTACGAGGAACCAAACAGTGCTGGGTGTAAGTTGTAACTTTTTCACTGACCACCAGTATGAGGAAGCTCTTCAATGTGCTCAGTTTTTATTTCTTATATGGACATAATTATTATTTTGTTTTTACTGATATTATTATTATTATTATTTTTATTGAAAATAATGTTTTCCACATATAGCAGGCCTAGGTGTCAAATACTTTAAGTATGGCACATTCCTTATACACTTATTCATTATACAGCCACAGCTTTCTGTTCAAGACAATCTACTGTGAGCTGTAGATATAATAATTATTAGCATAGGCAAGCGCACACCCTAATCACCCCATGCAGCGCAGATTTACCTGCTGATCCCCACCCTCTCCTGCTCTCCATTCTGAACTATGCCCCGCAGCAGCCAGCAAAGAAGGAAGGCCGGCAGTGCTGCAGGTCATATTTAAGAATGGGGGTCATTTACGGGCCAACTGTGTCTGTGTGTATGTACAGTATATGTGTGTCAATATATATATATATGTATAGCGAAAGAGAGTCAAAAGTATTGGGACGCCTGCCTTTACACGGACATGAAGTTTAATGGCATCCCATTCAATATTGAGTTTGCCCACCCTTTGCAGGTAAAACAGCTTCAACTCTTCTGGGAAGGCCGTCCACAAGGTTTAGGAGTGTGTCTATGGGAATGTTTGACCATTCTTCCAGAAGCGCATTTGTGAGGTCAGGCACTGATGTGAATGAGAAGGCCTGGCTCACAATCTCTGCTCTAATTCATCCCAAAAGTGTTCTGTCGGGTTGAGATCAGGACTCTGTGCAGTCCAGTCAAGTTCCTCCACCCCAAACTCCCTCATCCATGTCTTTATGGACCTTGCTTTGTGCACTGGTGCGCAGTCATGTTGGAACAGGAAGGGGCCATCCCCAAACTGTTCCCACAAAGTTGGGAGATTGAAATTGTCCAAAATATCTTGGTATGCTGACGCCCTAATAATTCCCTTCACTGGAACTAAGGGGCCAACCCAACCCCTGAAAAACAACCCCACACCATAATACCCCCTCCACCAAATGATTGGACCAGTTTCCTGAGACCTGAAAGTTATTTTTCGAGGGTTCCTCCATGGTAACAAAAGTTGAGAAAGTCTGGTTTAAAAAACTGTAAAATGGTTAAAAGGTTTTCGTGGAGAAAATAGATCAAGATCTTAAATAAAACGCTTTGGATTTTTTAAGGCTCCTTATTTTACGCCAATTCCATTTGGCAAATTCTTCAGTCCTCTACCCATATTTTGCTTCTTAGCAATGCTCTTTTAGTCTGTCTGTAGATGTGCACAAGACAAAAAATCTTTTTCAGCCAAGTAAAAAAAAAAAAAAAAACATAAATAAAAGGTATGGCTCCAATTATTTTACCTAAGTAGACTAAAACATGAGCTATTAGGCCCTGTAAAATCCATAAGCATGCTTTTCTAATTAAGCAGATTGCATAATAGCAGAGAAGGAGGACAAAAAGGAGCAGAAAGGATTCCTACACATCTAATGATCCAGCCAACATCACAACATGCAGACTTTCATGTCACGAATGTGGATTGCTTGCAGATAAAGGAGAAATGTGCTATAATGTCCCTTTACTGAGTGGGGAAGACAAGTAGAAGACAGCCAGTGAGCAAGGCCTCCTTTGAAAATATAAAGGTTTGTGGCAGTTCATAAACTTTAGTTGCTTAACGTTTTAAAGATGCCAGAGAGTGAACTGTTGTTTGGAATCAGTTTGTATAATTAAGGGGTCAGTCCTTCCAAAAATGTGTGTTATAAGTGGAGTCTGGTGAGCTAAATTTTACATTTCGGTTTTCTATCTATCTATCTATCTATCTATCTATCTATCTATCTATCTATCTATCTATCTATCTATCTATCTATCTATCTATCTATCTATCTATCTATCTATCTATCTATCTATCTATGTGTCTACAGTGCCTTGAAAAAAATGTCACATTCATACCCCTTGAAATGTTCCACATTTTGTGATGTTACAGCCAAAAACATAAATGTATTTTATTGGAATTTTATGTGATAGACCAACACAAAGTGGCACATAATTGTGAATTAAAAGGAAAATTATAAATGGTTTTCAAAATTTTTACAAATAAATGTCTGAAAAGTGTGGCATGCCCCCTTTACTCTGTGTGTAATTTAATCTCAGTATAAATACAACTGTTCTGTGAAGCCCTCAGAGGTTTGTTAGAGAACCTTAGTGAATAAACAGCACCATGAAGGCCAAGGAACACACCAGACAGGTCAGGGATAAAGTTGTGGAGAAGTTTAAAGCAGGGTTAGGTTACAAAAAAATATCCCAAGCTTTGAACATCTCACGGAGCACTGTTCAATCCATCATCGGAAAATGGAAAGAGTATGGCACAGCTGCAAACCTACCAAGACATGGCCGTCCACCTAAACTGACAGGCCGGGCAAGGAGAGCATTAATCAGAGAAGCAGCCAAGAGGTCCATGGTAACTCTGGAAGAGCTGCAGAGATCCACAGCTCTGGTGGGAGAATCTGTCCACAGGACAACTATTAGTCGTGCTCTCCACAAATCTGGCCTTTATGGAAGAGTGGCAAGAAGAAAGCCATTGTTGAAAGAAAGCCATAAGAAGTCCCGTTTGAGGTTTGCAAGAAGCCATGTGGGGGACACAGCAAACATGTTGAAGAAGGTGCTCTGTTCAGATGAGGCCAAAATTGAACTTTTTGGCCTAAAAGCAAAACTCTATGTGTGGCTGAAAACTAACACTGCACATCACCCTGAACACACCATCCCCACCGTGAAGCATTGTGGTGGCAGCATTATGTTATGGGGATGCTTTTCTTCAGCAGGGACAGTAACGCTGGTCAGAGTTAATGGGAAGATGGATGGAGCTAATTACAGGGCAATCTTAGAAGAAAACCTGTTAGAGTCTGCAAAAGACTTGAGACTGGGGTGGAGGTTCACCTTCCAGCAGGACAACGACCCTAAACATACAGCCAGAGCTACAATGAAATGGTTTAGATCAAAGCATATTCATGTTTTAGAATGGCCCAGTCAAAGTCCAGGCCTAAATCCAATTGAAAATCTGTGGCAAGACTTGAAAATCGCTGTTCATAGACACTCTCCATCCAATCTGACAGAGCTTGAGCTATTTTGCAAAGAAGAATGGGCAAAAATGTCACTTTATAGATGTGCAAAGCTGGTAGAGACATCCCCAAAAAGACTTGCAGCTGTAATTGTAGTGAAAGGAGGTTCTACAAAGTAGTGACTCAGGGGGGCTGAATACAAATGTACCCCACACTTTTCACATATTTATTTGTAAAACAATGTTGAAAACCATTTATCATTTTCCTTCCACTTCACAATTATGTGCCACTTTATGTTGGTCTATCACATAAAATCCCAATAAAATACATTTACGTTTTTGGTTGTAACGTGACAAAATGTGGAAAATTTCAAGGCCTATGCACACTTTTTCAAGGCAGTGTATCTATGCCATATCTTGAAATCAAAAAATACAAAAAGTAGTGCAGCGCTTCCCAAATATTCTGAAGAAATTAGCCTATATGAATATCCTACCATAAACAAAACAGTTATCCACAGATAGTACAAAATCGATTTAAAGTGCAAACATAGTGCTTTATTGCAAAGAATTAGATCAGTTTTATAATGCATAAACTACATAAAGTGCAAAGGTGCAAAAAAATTGTGCAAAAAAAAAAACAATTATAAATGAAATGTATTAAAGATTCCAGATAAAGGTGCATCCAACTTAGATGTCTGCGTAAGTGCTCCTTGGTGTAGTAATGAAGCCACACGTGTATCCACAAGTGCACTAGTTCCACCACCACTATGCACTCACCAGAGCAAACAAAGAAATCCTCCTAATATAGTTAACACTTAGGACCTCTTTTCTGATCCTCACAGATAATAAGCCAGGCAGCAGTCAGGCACGTCCAAGCAAATCGTCCTATACAGGGAATAGCTCATCACACGGAGCCCAAAGATCGTATATTAGTGTAGTAGTTTTATTCAACTTAAAAGGCATACATTATAAAAGATTTCCACATGGATAATACAAGATAAAAATCGACCAAACCAAGATGGCTGTTGCTCCAGAAACCAGATGTGGCGGCGTGATGTCAGCGTATCAGGCTCCTTCCTACGCGTTTCGTACGCATGCACTTTATTAAGGAACCGCCTACCACTCATGCCAAAGAGTGCCTCTAGTCTCGGGGGCGCGGGACTGGTCAGCGACATTTTGTTGTCGGTCTGCCATTTTGCCAGTGATCCTGCTATATTATAATACCGTGCCCCATTTTGTGATAGGCACCGGCATTTTTGAGTGGATCCTGCAGTTTCAACAATGACACAAAGGCATAAACGAAGAGGAAACTGAGTTTGCATCTAATAAGTGCAAACAGCAACATTGCAAACGTCTGCCCTTGCGCTCAGGAATGCAGGCAGGAGAGAGTCCTTAGCTGAGAAAGCCCCTCCTCCTCTCCTCCCATGAAGACTCCTGGGATGTATGACATCATTTTGGTCAAGGTCCCGGTCACAAGTGCTATCTTTGCCATCCTGGTAGTTCAACCTCTGGCATCAATAGTTTTTTTTTTTTTTTTACAGTTGTATTTTTTTAATTGTTTTTTTACTATTTTTTTACAAGCCCTGTTTGGTGGCTTTGGTGAAATATCAGATCTCTGATGTTTCACTTTTGAGACAGAGAAAGAAGATTGAGCACACAGCCCTCAATCTCTATTTCTGCAGCCTCAGCAGCACATAATGAATGGACAGGATCAGCTCTGCACAGAGCTTCCCCTTCATTTACAAATCGAAGCATAGTTAACACCGTTTACTATGCTTCAGTTATGAATGGACAGAGTTAGTGATTGGTACCGATCACTGACTCTGTCTATTGAGAAAAGGAAGGGGCCAGTAAATGAAATATTTACCGGCCCCTTCCCTGCTCTCTATCCTGACACATCCCCCTGCATAAGGGAGTGGAGAAGAAGAAGGCTTTCAGTTGCTGCAGGAGGCAAATGGAGGGGACCGATTCCTCTATATGCCACCCCACCGCTCCTCCTATCCAGGTATACAAGGAAGCCGCACGGGTCCCCTGGGGCAGTGGTTCTCAACCTCAGTCCTCAAGTACCCCCAACAGGCCATGTTTTGGGAATTTCTCTTAGATAAAATAGCTGTCCAAAATACCAAGCCATTGACTCCGATTTAAAGCACCTGTGCAAGATGAAGGAAAATCTGCAAACATGGCCTGTTGGGGGTACTTGAGGACTGAGGTTGAGAACCACTGCCCTGGAGCATGGGGCTGAGTCGCATTAGCGACCCCTGTAGGTATACCCCTGAACCAGAACATTTTAGATGCCTCTACATTTCTGGTTCCCCCAGGCTGACAGGAGCATGAAACCCAGGTTGTCCTAGATCAGAGATGGATGAGAGAACCCTGTGATTGGGGAGGTTTGTGGTAATCGATACTATGACGTGTTGGGGAGACCCTGGTATGATGGGGGGACTCGGTCATGGTCTGATGGGGGGACTCTAAAATGATGGGGCTTTCATGTATAGGGGGGAATCTGAAATGAAGGGGGGACTCTGATATGAAGAGGGTCTCTGATGTGATGGGGGGACTTCCAATGCGAAGGGGGGCTTCTGATGTGAGGTTCATTTCATGAAGATGGTTGTGTGCATCTTCCTAGACCCCAGATTTCCTAGCATTGTTACCATGTTGCAGATAGTTCATTTCTTTGAATTTCGCTAGCACACGGTGTGCTATACATCAGCCTGACCTCCATTATCCTGAACGTTATTCTGCCTCTTTGCTGTCCAATCAAAGTCACCAGACCAGCTCAACGACTAATATTTGTTATCTATTGTGTGCACTCGAGCAAGCTATTGCCTGTTTGCACTTCATTAAATCCAAAGGAGCAAACTGATATGTACATTTAGCAGTCCTGCTCTGTTATCAGAATGGACTTTTTAACTCTATAATATGTACATACTGGTGTTTTATTATATAAGTGAACTGAGAACTTAAAAATACATTGCTAGAACAGTTTTATTCATATAATGCAGAGAACTGTGAACTGTTCACGTAAGTCCTCATCCTTAGAAGAGGTTGCAATCTAATGGCCAAAGTGCACATACAAACAATAAAAACAATTTTATAGGGCCTATATCAATTAGAATTTGTCATAAAAAGGCCATGCCTGCTAAGCCCCCGTTCACTTTGCTATGACGTATCATGCTACTTGAGAGTTCAAAGTCACATGACGAGTCGTGCCCCATTAACGGCAATGGAACCGTTCTAATCGGTGCGACTCAAGTTACTCTGACTTAGAAAAAGGTTCCTGCACAAGAATGTAAAACCTGATAGAGGTTCTCTTCCCTTTCCACTCTATCCAATACAAATTTACATAAAATGTTTTAACTGGCGTTCCAGGCTATTTTTTTTTTTTTTTTGCACTATTGTAAAAAGGTAAGGGATCTACTGGATGGATATCTTGCCTACTCTCACCAGAAAGTTTTTTTAATGTAAAAGGTATTGAAAAAATAAATAAATAAATAAACCCCCAAACTATCATCTGAGAATTTGCAGCTCCATCAATTTGTCGCTACATTTATCCAGAAAACTGGAACACAACTAAGAAACTTACGCAAGCATTGGAGAGATTGTATGATTCAATATAAATTGGTACATAGAGCATATATTACGCCACATAGACTTAAAAAGATAAATCCTGTGTGTTCTTCGGAGTGTTGGCGAAGTGGAGCATTTCTGGGGGGTTTTACACATATCGTCTGGACTTGCCCATATATAGTTATCTTTTGGGGGAAAGTGGTGGAGTTATTGAACGCTATCACTTCTGTTCCCTTACCGGTTTCAATGTCTGTTTGTCTATTGGGCCTGGTAGAGACTATTCTTCATACAGTGTCTGAGCGAGTGTTTGCTAATATAACACTTTCTTATGCAAGAAAAGCTTTTTGCGCTGTATTGGAAGAAATCTCGGTCCCCTATGCTTCTATATTGGAAACAATTGGTAAATAATAATCTTCCACTGTATAGAGATACGTATATGAATAGGGGCAGTCCTAGTACGTATGATAAAGTGTGGGCAAAGTGGCTGGACAAACTATATACAGCATTGAATTCCCACGGGGGCCATTGTTTATAATAGGTGTGCTCCCATATGAGAAATGTTTGGGGTCATTGAGAAAAAAAGGAACTAATGTTTACTTTAAAAAATTTTTGTTTTTTTTGTTTTGTTTTTTCTTATTTTTCTTTTTCTTTTTCCTTTTGGATTAATAATTGATATATTGGATTTTGAAATTGTATTATCACATTTTTTGGTTCAGTGTGTATGATGTCTTTTGTGTTTTGTTTGTCTGATAGTAAATTTAATAAAAAGATTTAATAAAAAAAAAAAAGAAACTTACGCAAGCATGGGAGAAGATATACCTTTAAGCAGAGACTGTCCTTCATATGAATCAACTCCTATGGCCCATGTGCTTCAATGCACCATCTACTAGATCAAGGGTCTCCAAACTTTCTAAACAAAGGGACAGATTACTGTCCTTTGGACTTTAGAGGGGCCAGACTGTGATCAACAATACCCCATCATTGGTATCAGTAGCAGGAATTATGCCTCATTGTTTTTGTCAGTGGGAGGAGTAGTACCCCAGCATTGGTGTCAACGGATGGAATAGTGAATGGAATGATGCCCCGTTGTTGGTGTCAGGGGCAGTAATTATGTGCCATTGTTGGTGCCAGTGGAAGGAATAGTTCCTTGTATTGTTGGTGTCAGTAGCAGTAATTATGGCCAATTGTTGGTGTCAGTGGGAGAATTAGTTCCTCATATAAGTGGGAGCAATAGTGCCCCAAGGGTTGGATAAAGACAAGCAAAGGGCCAGATCTGATCACGGGCCACAGTTTGAAGACCACTGTACTAGATGGTAAGCCAATGTGCTCTCTGGCCTAGCTAGTAATGTGAATGACTGAGTGAGTGGTTAGTGTGACTAAAAGCTCATATCCAGAGTAGGGACAGTTTCGGGTTCCAGGAACAAATAGAAGCACTAGAGAGATGAATCAGACCATGATAAGGCACAGAGGCTCTGATAAGGTTGCTCTCAACAAAAAGGGGGTACCCCTCAAACAGGGAGCCATGATTTGAATATTCACGTGTATAAAGTCCAATGAGGGCACCAAACAATAGGTCCTTTTAATATTAATATTTGTTTCAGACAACATAGAATAGTCAACATTTTTTAGGGGGTTCTAAGGTCTCCCCCTTTTCCAGGGCTACAAAACTGATTTAAAAACATATTTTCTATATTGATTCAATTGGTACTGGGGTTTATCAACTTACAAATATAAAAAAACCTCCTAAAAACTGAAACATGTGTTAAGCTGATATCAACTCATATATAAATATACAAATCATGACAATATTCATATTCATATCACGAAATCCAATCAAACAGAAGATACAGTTCAATTGACACTGATAATAAGGAAAAAAAAATAATCATGTTTAAAATTGAATAAAACAAATTATTTTGATCAACTTAAATAGTCTGTTTCAGATACATCGGGTAGGTGTATAGGTAGATAAATGCAATTGAGAATTCTGTATTGGGAATTGGGTTGATTTTGGCAAAACCTCCCCATTTTGGCAAAACTTATTGGAGTCAATGGGCAAGGAAAAATTATGCTTTTTTATTTTTATTTTTTTGTGTTTTTTGGGGTTTAAATGTCTACTGAGGTTGTAAAAGTTAAACTACCTTGGACCGGTTCTTGTGCCAAAAATGGTGCTTCAGCCTCTTTACAAACATTGCAAAAAAACAAACAAACTGTAGAATAAAGAATTTAAAGCATTGGTACACAAATATGCACCAAATATACAACAAAGGATCCTAATGCTAAATTATACATTAAAAGAGAAAAAACAATCCTTATAAATTAAAACAAATAAGTATTTTTTTTTCCAGAAACAAACCCAGCAGCTACAGTAAACATGAGAAATTGAGTTTCCACTCCAGCCAAATTTCATTGTTAACAAAATAAATAGGTATGTATGAGTAGCCAAGGCAGCATCATGTCACTGTAGGCTCAAATGTTTGGTCTCATACTGTAAAGAAGGCAATATTATATGGCATATGCCAAATTTTTTTTATTTTACCAGTAGGAAGTAATCAGCACTGCTAGATGGACTGTACTCAATATCTATGGAAGATGTCCCCAGCAATATTTAAGGGCAAGTATAATTGTATATCTAGAGTTGTCACCGTAATCATTGATTGGCATGTCATT
Source organism: Aquarana catesbeiana (assembly GCF_042186555.1). Taxonomy (NCBI): domain Eukaryota; kingdom Metazoa; phylum Chordata; class Amphibia; order Anura; family Ranidae; genus Aquarana; species Aquarana catesbeiana. Next base: position 31,023,884 of record NC_133328.1, on the reverse strand, counting down.
TGCTTCCATAGGCTTTTTTCAAGCACATAACAAAGCTTAGATGCACCAATGCATTCAGGCAGGAGCAGGCAGTGTAAGGATGATGATGCTCTATGGACAGTCACATCTCCAGCTTCTGTCTGCTCCATATACAGAGATTCTGATGTCACTGTATATCTGTCACCCATAAACATCGCTGCTGATAAAACAAAAAAAAAAATGCCAGTAAATCAACACACAGATTGTGAATTACAATGCAATGATATGATATGATATTTTGTATAAAGCTATGTATGGTAATTCTTTTAAAAAACATCTGGTCAATTCCAAACTATGTTGTATCTGTATTTTAGACTGTGAATATATCTAGTGATCTATCAGAGAAAATACTGCGCAGAATCAAATATTTAAGTGGAACTTAACTGTACACCACAAACCGAAAATGCTATTTAATTCATTTTTAATATTCAGAGCAAACTCCCCCATTCATCCATGCCTCCATGCTTTATTTTTATTGAAAAAACACTCTGAAAAACACCCTCTTAGCATTTCCAGCCACAGCCATCTTAAGTAAGGGCAGGTGATTCATGTAGCACTTACTTACTGGAACCCATCTGCCCTTAACTCAGGCATGCAGGCAGGATGGTGTGCTTAGCTGAGAAAACCCCTCCTCCCCTGCTCCAGTTGAAAGAAAAAAAATGCCCACGAAGACTCCTGGGGTGTATGACATCATTTTGGCCTAGGGCAGACACCAGGAATCAGCGTAATAAATATAAAACATTTTAAAAAATAAATATGATGTACCTTCCTATCTATTTACTAATGCTAGCAGCAGGACTAAAAATAGTTCATGTTGATTGAGAGAGTTTAGTTGCTTTAAAAAAAAAAAACACCAAAAACATGTTTTGCCTTCAAACACAAGCATAGAACAAGGTCTTTATCAGATAGCTGAACAAGGTTAAAGTAAAAAAAACAAAAATGACATACTCTATATGATGTAATCTGTAACTTGTGTTAACACAGCAGTTTTAGCTTTCCTGGGTGAACCCTGTAACAATGCTATGCCTATTTTACTTTTTGATTCTGCCAGTAGGTCTGTTGTTTTTCCACTTCCTGTAATTGGGGGACAATGCTGCATTGAAATTTTACAGCAGCATTGACAGGGGGGGGGGGTCTTAGATGGACTTTAGATGTGTAAAAAACATTAATACAATGAATACTATCGATATAGGTATTAATGACAATATACAGTTACCAGAATACAATATTTTTATATAGTGGGCCATTAAGCCCCCCAAGACCAGAAAAATTTCTCAAGCCCTGATGAAGGGAGATTTCTCCTCGAAATGCTTTGACTGTATCTGATGTTCTTAACCATTAAATATTTGAACTTTAGGCAATTATGAAAAAAAATTTTGAATAGAGTAAGGGAGGGTCATATGTCGGGGAGACCGGTCCACAAGATGCAAGGGGGCGCCACCCCCCCAAGACCGCATAATCCGCCCCCTACCATTATTCATCCAAAAATCAATCACTCCATGTGTGGGGCCATGCACTGTGCAATAGGTCTCCACCAGATCCATCACCCCCTCACAAGCACGTGACCAGAGCTTGAGGCCAGAGCTTGAGGCCCCAATTGGCCTGTGCACTGCGCCCCAAACCCTCCCACCCTGCGATACAAGCGAATCAACACTCGCCATCGGCTTCCTGCCCAGGAATCAGGACAGGAGGCTGAAGACCAAGAACTCGGAAAGAAGCCAGGGTCAACGCAGAAGCCGCAGCACCAGGGGAGCTGTGACTGCTGGAGGGTTCCACCTGTAGGGTAAGTGCGGACCTGGAGGGGCCTGCCCGCACTCCCCTAAAATCCTCCAGCACCAGCCGCCACTGGTCATAATCCCTGTCAGTTTATTTTTTGTCATCTGTGTCCCATTGGGGAGATTTTCCTTCACTCCCTGTCCCATGGCCAAAACAGGAACTGAAAGGAAATCCCTGCAAATTTAGGGAATCCCTTGGAGATCCCCAGGTCACCAGAACTGGTGCTCCCATTGGAAGATTGCCCCTCTATTACTTTTCTGGGGACAACCCAAATTTGGGATTTTATTTCACTTTTCGTAATAATGGTAAACAGGACAAGCAGAGAGGGTGAATCTCTATTCAGACAGCAATAACAAACTGACAGGTGTTCTAATCCCTCTCCATTCTATCCAAAACTAAAAAAAATGTTTTGCCTTTAGCTGTACTCTGAAGTGAGATTACGTTTATATCCCGCACACCTCCATACACTTTCACAAATTTTCTCTTTGTGTCCAGAAGTTGCAACCCTAATGTGTCAAGGTAAGAACTAAAGTCCCTTTAACACCTCTGCAAGAAACCATTACATTCTGATTAGCTGAATGCGGTATGCCCTACCTAGTGTTAAAAACCAGATAATATTTCACTGGCCAGACTGGTAAAAACCTTCTTAAACCTGGTTACTGGCTTATTATGCACTGGTATTGGTACTACCTACCGGTGGGGACCATTACCTTTTTTAACTGGGTTCTTTGAGGAAGTCTTTCATCTTTATTTCCTCTTAGTGGAGCTCTAAATACATGATGCAGTGTCACAAGGAATGTCTGTAAAGACTATAAAACTTTCCTGGGCACCATGTTGCTGAGAGGTCCAGAATGGGAAAACCTGCTTACTCCAAAAATAACAGAAGTCAGTAAATAGTCAGGCTGTCAAAATGCCCCCTACGGCCATTATGATCTGGTAATGGCCATACCTTAGACCAGTGGGGACACTGACTTCATCTTTGTTGAGGAAGTCTTCCATCTCCATTTCCTCTTAGTCGTGTTCTGTTTCTAATTATGTGACAACATGATGTAGAGTCTCAAAAAAAGTTTGGAAAGACTAAAAAACTTCCTCACTTTCTCGGGCACCCTGCTGGTGAGAGTTCCAGATTGGGCAAACCTGCTTACTCCAAACATAACAAAAGAGATTAAATAGACAGGATCGTAAAATGCACCTCAAGGCTGGTTATTGGTCCATTATAGGCTGGTAATGGGCAAACCTTACACCAATGGGGTCCTGAACCTCTTTTACCTGGCTTCTTCTTTATCTCTTTTTCCTTTTAGTAGTGCTCTGCTTCTAATCATGTGACAACCTGATGCAGAGTCACAAGGAAAGTTTGGAAAGACTATAAAACTTCCTCCATCTCTGTACTGATGACAAGTCCAGACTGTCAGTCACCGCTCTCCCTTGTGCCCCTCCAGCTCTCACTAGAGAGGGATGGGAGCAGCTGGTTTGGGCTCTCAGCCATGCACTGAGAGCCAGAGCCAACTGTCAATCAGGCAGCTGAGTGGATCCCAACAATATGGTCAGGATACTTCCAGAGCCTGGAGCGGCTCTGTGATGTCAGCTGACAGTAGGAAATAGCTCACTATAGGCTGACTCTGGGTCACAGGAGAGCAGAAGTAAGTGCATGTCTGTGACCAACAAAAGAAGTTTGGCCAAAAAAGCTGTAGACATACTTCTCTTTATTTAAAACAATATTAATAATTCAATAAATAGACTGAAAAAACAGCAGTCTAATCATAAAGTATTTCAAGCCTGACCTGAAATTAACCTTTAAATTTGAGCATTTTGGGTAACTTTTGAAAAGTTCAGGCCGCTATAATTTAAGTTGCAAAAAACTTCTCTAAATCTCCTAAACGATTTCTAATCTTTGTGAAACGTTTTCTAATGAGTCTGACCTTTGAATGCTTGATGCAGTGTGTCCTCCTGAATAATAGTAGATATTATATCCTTGTATACCTCTATATAGAAATGTTTTTTTTTGGGTAAAGCTAGGGTGTGATGGGCTGCCGGTGGGCAGCTGTGATTTAACCAATATTGAGTCTGACCTTCTACCGTAAAAAGGAATTTTAGAAAGTGTGCACTTCACAGGATATTTTACTTACTCCATCTGAACCTACTAATTTTATGGGAGAGACATTTTTTGCTGAGCATCTGAAAATCATCTAGCACCACATCCCTTATATAAGCAAAGCATATCGGAGAAGAATTTTGGGGATTTTAAAGGTGCACAAATACAACAAGAATGTAAAAACATAATAATATGTTCGCAAGGAGATATCCAGCATTCATACTCCTCCCCTACCCAACACATCGGGTCCAACACCACACTCAATACTCTCCTCCTTTTGCCTAGTTACCACAGATGAAGTTGATAAACCCCTCTCCATGGCCCACCTCACTACCTGTCCCCTGGAACCTGTCCCCTCTCAATTACTGCGACCACCTTCCCACTCTATCCTCAACTCCCTAACCCACATCTTCAACCTCTCCCTCTCCTCCGGCAGCTTTCCTTCCCCGCTCAAACATGCACTGGTTATCTCCATACTCAAAAAACCCTCACTAGACCCCACCTGTTTGAATAACTTAAGACCCATCTCCCTGTTCCCGTTTGCCTCCAAGCTCATCGAACGCCTTGTCCATGACCGAATGAGTCGCTACCTCACGGACAACAACCTTCTCGATCCCCTACAGTCTGGCTTCCGCCCACAACATTCTACTGAAACTGCCCTACTAAAACTAACCAATGACCTACTAACTGCTAAAACCAATGGGCACTACTCCATACTCATACTTTCAGACCTCTCTGCTGCCTTTGACGCAGTTGACCACCTGCTCCTCCTCAGCAAACTACACTACCTTGGCCTCCGTGATTCTGCTTTATCCTGGTTCTCCTCCTACCTATCTCAGCGCACTTTCAGTGTTACAACTCCATCTCCTCCACTCCCCTTCCTCTTTCTGTACCCCAAGGCTCCGTCCTTGGGCCTCTCCTATTCTCACTCTATACCTCTTCCCTGGGCCAGTTGATAACCTCCCATGGCTTCCAATACCACCTCTTCACGGTCCTTCCCCTGTAACTTCACTATTAATATCAACAACACAACCATTGGTCCCTCCACACATGCCAGGATGCTGGGTGTAATCCTTGACTCTAAAACAAGAAAACTGGCGCTCAGAGGCTATAAGGCAAATGACTATAAAAGTTAATGAAATTATAAAGTCTAAAAGCTGGATCAATCACGGTGTAATCAGGACGGTGTTGGAAGTCTTGGACAGGAGCCAGGAAACAGTCTATAAAGCAGGAGAGGATCCCTGGAGGATAAGTCATAGGTAAAACAAAACACCGGAATAAAACTTTTCTTTTCTTGTAGGAATTTGTGTGGCCAGATTCACAAAAGGCAGCTCTTCTTGTTGAGAGAAGTCAAACTCAGATCCATCCAGGTAAAAAAGAGAGAGAGGAGCGCCACTAAGTAAAATCATTTAGTCACCAATATAAAAACAAAGTATCAACTTACATTTAGGAGCGGTATATATCAAGTGACACTTGATAAAGGAGCGCGCATGTGCCGTACAGACCCTGCGCATGCTCAGAAACGCGTTGTGTTTTTTCTCCTCATTGACAACATTGCCAGCGGCTTCCTGGGCTGCCGCTCCGTCCTCCCGCAGAGACAGGCTGTGTACCGTCCTGGCCTCCCCGCCAGACTGCGTCGTGTTTGGAGGCATCCCAGGGAATCACTGACTGTTCCCTTCCCCCTCTTCTATCAGGAATCACATCTGTCTGTTCTATATACCGCTCCTAAATGTAAGTTGATACTTTGTTTTTATATTGGTGACTAAATGATTTTACTTAGTGGCGCTCCTCTCTCTCTTTTTTAATCCTTGACTCTGACCTCTCCTTCAGCTCCCACATCCAATCACTGGCTAAATCCTGCCGCCTTAACCTCCGCAACATCTCCAGAATTCGACCCTTCCTAACTAATGACACCACAAAGCAACTTATTCACTCCTTGATTATTTCCCGCCTTGACTACGGCAACTCTCGCCTTAATGGCCTACCCTTAAGCAGGCTATCCCCCCTTCATCCTATTATGAATTCTGCTGCTAGACTAATACACCTCACTAAACAATCCATGACTGCTGCTCCTCTCTGCCAATCCCTTCACTGGCTTCCCCTACCCCACCGCGTAAAATTCAAAATGCTAACCATAACCTACAAGGCCATTCACAACATTGCCCCTATCTACATTACCAACCACATCTGCAGATATCGCCCAAATCGACCCCTCCGCTCCTCCCAGGACCTCCTGCTCTCTAGCTCCCTTGTTATCTCCTCCCATGCTTTCAGGACTTCTCCAGAGCCTCTCCCATCCTCTGGAACTCCCTGCCCCAGTATGTCCGATCAGCCCCTACCCTGTCCACCTTTAGGAGATCCCTGAAAACTCATTTATTCAGGGAAGCCTATCCCACACCCACCTAACAACTGTTCCCGAGCCACCCCCATCAAATTATTCTCTGCACCTATTACCTTTTGTACCACCACCCTCTCCCTTCAGAATGTAAGTTCTACGAGCCGGGCCCTCCTGTACCTTTTGTATTGAAGTGTACTGTAATTGTATTGTCCCCCTTATACATTGTAAAGCGCTGCGTAAACTGTTGGAGCTGTATAAATCATGAATAATTAATAATAATAATATATGAATTTATTTAGAAAACATTAAAAGCAATGTGAAAACATGAATAAATGATCATACAATACATAAACGGGTAATTTCCGGTGCGTCCATGATGCTCTATTGTCACTTCTCATTGCAGGTAATTAAGCTACGTTGAAGGTATTGGTTATTGGCTCTTATCCTTAGCTGATCAGAGACATTAATGTGTTAATTTGGTTATTTGTTCTTGATTCAAAAGGTGGTCCCTGATCTGTTGGAGCCTTAAGAAAAAAAAACTTTTATTACTCCCCTCCATTCCCCTCCTGGTTTCTCCACCTATCCGAGAAGGGAATGATGAGAATTATCTGAATCTTTGGAATTTGTCATCAAGACCTGTAGCGTCAGGTAGACCCTTTTTCCTATCCTTTGATTAGTGGATTTCTTATCCTCTTATTGATTATCCCTTGTTCTTCCCCCATAGCTGGACCTTTAGTGGGCATTTGTTTATACATACATACTCTATGCTTACACCAATTGATCCAAATTGATTCACCCCAATGACCCTGGAGCCCTCGAAATCTTTTTAAAATGTATTCTTTGAATACACAGGTAATCCGTTTGACCTAAGTTTCTTTTGTCGCTTGATTTTTGCCAATCCAGGAAAATGAAATTTAATAACGTATATTTATGTATTTTGTATTTGTTATTTCTTTTGTCTTTCTCTAAAAAAAAACTTTTTCTATTTTGACTCTTTAGTGATCAATTGTACAGTGCCTGATAAAAATTCTCCTGAAGAAGCCATTGGTTATGGCGAAACATGTAGAGATTCAATCAGTTTGCACCTGTTTATGTATTGTATGATCATTTATTCATGTTTTCTCATTGCTTTTAATGTTTTCTAAATAAATTCATATATATATTTTTACATTTTTGTTGTATTTGTGCACCTTTAAAATCCCCCAAACTCTTCTCCGATATGCTCTACTAATTTTATGGTTAACCCAAGCCTAGACAGAAGTCTGAGAAAGGCATGGCTTTGATCTGCAGGATAAGGCTGCACTTTGTAATGGCATTTATGATGTAATGGACATGGAGAGCACCGACATACAGTAGTCACTCCCTGGTCCATACCTAAGTGTTGGTCAGGCATGACATAGCATTTCCTAACCTTTGATCCTCAGGTTCTACAGTGCAGCATTGCCTTCATAAAGAAGCCTTTCTAATCAACTTTGAACTCAAAGGAGCTTGTTGTGTCCATAAAATTCTCTGAGGAGCCTTTATTGCGTTTAAAAAAAAAAGAAAAAAAAGCATCTGGAGCCAATTGTCTGTGTTTGGCTACATGTTAAAGCTGAACCCCAGGCAAACAGCTAAGTACAGAGATGAAATACATATAAGAGAGTTGTTTTATCAAAGGATTTGCATTTCTGTCCATCCATATCAAGTAGTGCTCAACCTGGTCTTTTACCTCCCACAGCCTGTGACTGGACAGTGAAAGGAGAAGCAGCAGATTGGTTACTCTATCCACTTATCACCATACTCACTCGTAGCACATACAATACAACGTGACCACACTGACCAATGTGAATCTCCTCTTTAGAAATCTGTGAGTTCAAAAGAGGTCTAAAAAATTCTTATTAGTGGTCCGATCAGCAGAGGGGCCCATTGTCATATGTCTAAGGATACGTCAGACTAAATAAAGAAATTAAATGCTCAATAAACCAGATCAGTCTGACCCATCCTTAGAACAGGGTCCTCTGCCGATCAGACTATTTTTTAGACGTCGTTTGAACTCACTAATCTCACACACCTGCCTGGGAACTCTGCAGAGGACCCAGTATTGGGACGCCTATGGCATCGAGACTGACCACCCTCATCTTGCGTGGAGACAGGTTTTTCTGCAACCGCAAACTTAAAAGATTGCATGTTTTCCATCCTCTAGGGTCACCACAGCCTCAACAGATGTAAACTATTTTCTTTTTTCCTGTTCATGAAACTTCTTTTGAGCCAGTTGACTACACTACAACGGTTCTCCCACCTCCTTCTTTTATTTTTCCGGTGAACCCCCTGAGCTGCACCAGAGACCACTGGCCAGTCCTTTAGGTCTAAGCCCCTCTGACCTTCATGAACCACCACATCTTAGATATTTGTATTTCGAAAGGAGTATCAAAAGAGCCTCAAAGGCATGCTCATTGGTTAGCGTTTGTCACGTGGCCAGCGTTGACCAAGAAGTGATCGCCATTGCTTGCATTATGCTGTCACACGGGCTCTGGTGCTGTGTAGTGATGTCTTAAAAATGTCCCATATCTCCCAAATTTTTTCCGATGTCTTAAAAAGCCTGACCATTGTACCAACCGGAGAGGGTGTTGGATGAAGGGAAACCGATAAGGTACATGCATCAGGAACCAGACCAATGCAGAGGGTGTTGTGAGTTAGTCCACCTTTATTTTTCGTAAGAGGGTGAACTAACCCTTTAATTCTGTCAAAATGAACTCAAAGCCAAAAAAGCAGACATAGCAAAAAAAAAAAAACGTAGTATAGTTTAAAGCTGAAAACCTTTTTTTCTTAATGGAGTTCTTAAATTCACCCCATCTTCTGAAAGTAAATGTAAAGTATTCATTTATTTTCACAATTTGCAATAATCGTTTTCCTCTGAGCTAAGCCAATCTATGTTTTTTACTCTACCCTATAATGCCTACACATAACCAGCTACTTGGAAGACAGGAAGGAAAGTGAGCGCACAGCTAAATTGGTTCTATTCCTTTGTCAGCGGGAGGCAATACATTCCTGAAGTTTGCCTCTGACTCTTCTGGCTTACTAAAGAAGTGCTCCAATTATGAGAGGCAATAGCCTCAAGCCATCATGTTTCTTAAGTACAGGTGTACCAGCCTGTGACAGTTGTCTTTCAGTAATACTACCTGAATCTATGATATTTCTACACTGGAAAGGGACAGGAAAACATCCTATGCCAATTAAATACTTACATACTGTACAGTTACATAACTAGAAATAGACAAGAAACCTTCCTGGAAATGGCTTGGGTAATTAAAAACTTTTGTGCGATGAAAATATCTGAGAGTCAGACAAAAAAAAAAAACAACAAGGGTTCACTATGTTGTAGAAAAATGAAACTTAACCACTTGCCGACCAGCCGTCGTCATTATACTGCGGCAAATCGCTGTAGCTGTATGTCGGGCCCTTTAAACAGCTATAGCAGGTGCGCCCGCTGCACAGTAGGGGAACTGATGCGCGTGGCTGGCAGCCTCAATGTCCACCGGCCAGCCGCGATCACGGGAAAGAGAGCCAGAAATTGGATCTGTCAATTTAAACAGACAGATCCCTGTTTTGACAGGGAAGTAGAGAGCGATCTGCTGATCCTAGTGATCAGGAACAGCGATCTCTCTCTACTCCCTGTCAGTCCCCCCCCCCACAGTTAGAAAATACCTCTCAGGGAACACACTTAACCCTTTTATTGTCCCCCTAGTGTTAACCCCTTCCCTGCCAGTGTCATTTATACAGTAATCAGTGCATTTTATAGCACTGATCGCTGTATAAATGTCAATGGTCCCCAAAAAAGTGTCAAAAGTGTCCGACCTGTCTACCTGTGTGAATAAACCCCTTTTTAATTTTTTTTTTACATTTTGTAAAAAAAATGTTGTTTTTTTAAATGTATAATTTTTTTAAAAATTTACATTTTTTTTTTTGCAATTTTCAAAAATTTTTTATTACATTGTTAATTTTTTTTAATTTTTGTTGCAATTTATTTTTTTACAGGACAGGGAAGCTGGCAGTGCCACGGGAGGGTGGGGGGGGGGGTGCAGCACAGTGATAGGGGGATCACACAGGGGGGATCAGAAGTAGACAGAACTGGGAGGGGGATTGGTGTGGGGGAAGCGCAATTACAGGAATGATACCTTGTGTCCGTGTCTCCCCCTGCAGCTGAAAGCCAGTGGGAGAGAACCCGGCTTTTAGCTGCTGCAGCGAGCCACACAGGGCATCTTTCATTAATTGCCCCTCCGCCCGATCACACAGATTCCTCCTGCTGTTTGGACCCCCCTGTGTGCCCGGGCTCCCTACAGGAGGACTGGTGGTCCCCCCCCTATCAGTGGCCATGATTCTGATGGCTGGGAAACCTGGGTGTTTCCAGTATGTATAGAGGACTGACTGTTTTTATAGGGGAATCAATTTTCTTTCCTTCAACCTGTAGTTGAAGGAAAGAAAATTGCATAATGTAGGGCCGTAGATAAAGGGGTACCACCAGTTCTCCTGTACGGGGCCCGGGACCAGCAGGGGGGCCCAGGCAGCAGAATGAATCAGATATGGGCAGGCAGGGTTATTAGTATAGCAGGGGAGCAATAGCAATAGCTGGAACCAATCCCCTGTATGTCACTCTCTGCAGCATCTGAAAGCTGGCTTCTTCTCCTCTCCCTCCTGTTGGCTTTCAGCTGCTGCAGAGAGAGACATAATATAAGTAATTGCCCCCACCCCCCCACAACACCGATTACCCTACCTGTGCACCATACATTACCCCCTGCTGCACAGGCCCCCCCTGTGTGCCTCCCCCCGCCCCTGCAGTGCTGCTGGCTTCCCTCCTCTTCTTCTCACTGGCAGCTCCAAGCACATAATAGAATCATTTAAGATTGAGAGTGGGAGAAGGGCTAGTTAAAAATGTCATATTTACCAGCCCCTTCCTTTCCTGAATTAACACAATGAGTGATTGTTACCAATCACTCGCTGTGTTCATTCATACCTGAAGGATTGGCTGTATGGGGCCACGTGTCAGGTTGTCTGTATGGGGTTTCTAACAGCAGCCCTGTGTGGCTGTAATTCTTTACTTCGCGGCCACCTTTTCAGAGTGGTGGTAAGGGCAGCTGAAACAAGTAAACAGTAAACACAAGGCGCCTCCTATTGAAGAATCCCAGAATCCATTTTCAGTTTGTTTGCCATCATGCCTCACTTTATATGGTTTTCTATTTTTATGGAGATCCTTCCAGTAAAAGCACTTCCTTTTTAAGCTGACAGCTCTATGCCACTTCTTCACCATTACCAGCAGCATTACAGCCTGCTGTGCACACTTCTTCAAATGGCCACTGGGCTGTCTGATAGGCAACCCAATGCCCAACTGAAGGAGTGTGTATGGTAGGCTGACAACATTGCTGATAATTACAAGACAGTGGCTAGGCTTTGCCAGCCTGAGCCAGAAAGCACTACTGCTGGCAGGATCTCCAGGTAACAAACTTTGCAACAAAAAGAAGGTACATTGAAAAAAAAGGTGAAATAAATATTTGAAAGCTACAATACATAGATAAAGTACTTAGCAAAGTTCTTCTGGACTCCAGGTAGGTACAGTAAAACCTTGGATTGTGAGCATAATTAGTTTCAGAAACAGGTCCAAATCCATAGTTGCCAACAGTCCCCATTTTCCCCGGACAATCCCATCCCGATTTTGGGACCCTCGTCCCGATCGGAGGCTGTCCCGAATCGGGGATTTGCCCAGGGAAAATCGGGAATGTTTGCATTTTACCTTTTTTTACAGCTGGCTTCAGCAAAATGTCCGCCGGAGCCGCTCCCCCTTGTGTTCAGTGGAGAGAGGAAGGGGGCTTGATCCGTGCAGCCAATGAATCGGCTTCTCCTCTCGCACGGATCAGCCCCTCCCCTCTCCACTGAACACACGGCGCCGGCGGCCGCTCATGCTGTAATGAATATGAGCACAGACTCTGCCGGGGACACCTGATACGAGGACAGACTCTGCTGGGGACACCTGATACAAGGACAGACTCTGCTAGGGGCATCTGATACAAGGACAGACTCTGCTGGGGGCACCTGATGCAAGGACGGACTCTGCTGGGGACCCCTGATGCAAGAACAGACTCTGCTGGGGGCACCTGATCCAAGGACGGACTCTGCTGGGGTCACCTGATGCAAGGAGGGACTCTGCTGGGGGCACCTGATGCAAGGACGGACTCTGCTGGGGGCACCTGATCCAAGGACGGACTCTGCTGGGGGCACCTGATGCAAGGATGGACTCTGCTGGTGGCAGGCGAATTGGCTAGTGACACACTCAGGGATGGCACTGATTCAGCATTATGGTGAGTTGAATGATTTAATTTTATATTACAATGTAATAATAGAAATAATGCGCTTCAATCATCCTGACACTATAACAATCATGGTGCCGGGATGATTGAAGCGCTAACACCAGGTGTTTGGAGTATCTTTATCTACTGATTGTTAAAGGGGTTGTAAAGTTAATTTTTTTTTTTTTTTTAAATAACAAACATGTTATACTTACCTTCACTGTGCAGCTCGTTCTGCACAGAGTGGCCCCGAACCTGGTCTTCTGGGGTCCCTCGGCGGCTGTTTCAGCTCCTCCCCGCAAGCATTTACCACCTTAATGCGAGCTCCCTCGCACGGTGGTGAGTGCTTGCGGGCGCGATCCCGTGATACAGCCGGCAGCTATAGCCGCTCGCTGTATCACTCGGCCCCGCCCCCCGGCGCGCCGCGTCATCGGATGTGATTGACAGCAGCGCGAGCCAATGGCTGCGCTGCTTTCAATCCATCCACTGCAGCCAATCAGCGACCAGGCTGAGCTGCAATGAAGATGACGAGGACGAGCAGCGAAGATTCGAGGCGTCAGGTAAGTAAAACGGGGGGCCTGGGGGCGGCGGTACTGTCAAAAGTTTTTTCACCTTAATGCATAGAATGCATTAAGGTGAAAAAATTTTTACCTTTACAACCCCTTTAAACTTTCTACAATACACATATTTCCATTGTTGTGTAGGATCTGGGCCTGCTGTCCCTTCATTCCTCTCTCCCCCTTTCCCTCTCCATCCCTCATTCATCTCAGACTCTAACCACACCCCATTTGAGCCACGCCCATTTAAGCCACGCCCACTATTTCATGTAGACCACGCCCATTCTTCGCCGTGGCGCCCTTCGCGCGCCGCAGTTTTGTTTTTTATTCCTATATCACGCCTACAAATGCATGCCCCGCCCCCTAATTATTATACAGCCCCGCCTACAGCCAACAAAGTGTCCCACATATTTTTTTTGCAATGTTGGCAACTATGCAAAGCACTTGTATATCAAAGCGAATTTTCCCATAAGAAATAATGGAAACTTAAATTATTCGTTCCACAACCATTTATTCATAGGTCCTTCAGTTTATAGTCCATATAAAAAGATTATACCAATGTGATAGGTTGTGTAACCATAAAATGTCCATCCACAAATGGAAGCCTCCACAAGGGGATTAGAAGCAAAATCCAGCAGGAGCTCCAGAGTATAAAAAAGAAGAGAGGCGCCTCTGAGTGTAGCAATATGTTGCTAAATGTTGTAACTTCATTAAATGTAACCACTTAGAGGCGCCTCTCTTCTCTTTTATACTCAGCTGTGACATGACGTTACTTGTATATCAAGACATCGCTTGTATATCAAGTCAAAATTTATTTAAAAATGTTGCTTGTTTTAAAAAACGCTCTCAAACCAAGGTTTTACTGTAGTTACAAATTATTGCAGCTAAGTATTTATTAAAAAAAAAAAAAAACTGTATATCTTAAAGGCAACTGATGTAAGTACTTTAATTTTACTTGGCATCTGGCAATCCTCTTACAGACTGGGAAAGAGAGAGGCAGCCTAGGTAGTGAATCGGCTATGCTGCATGAAAATGTGTTGAAAGCAGCATGCTGATAGAGGAAAGAGCAGAGTGCAGCTGCTCTTTTACTGTCCAGTCAGCTGGCTGGGGTTAGAGGACACCAATGTATTCCTTAACTGTAATGCCCCGTACACACCGTCGGATTTTCCGACGGAAAATGTGTGATAGGACCTTGTTGACCGCGTTCAGAGCGATCGGATTTTCCGACAACTTTGTGTGACCGTGTGTATGCAAGACAAGTTTGAGCCAACATCCGTCAGAAAAAATCCATGGATTTTGTTGTCGAAATGTCCGATCAATGTCCGACCGTGTGTATGGGGCATAAGAATGGTCAAGTGTGTGTGTGATAGTGCTGGACCAATGGCAGCAAGGTTTGGTATTGGTGAATACACAGTGGAGTGAGTCCTATAAGAGGGCTGATATCCAATGGAGGTACTGTGTAATTGGATCTTGATATGGTCCCGTTCTGGTGCCTCTCTGATAGCGACAAAGAGAAAATCCAGCAGAAAACTCTGGGATGGGTATAGAGGAGCATCCAATACAAAAGTTCATATTGCTGAAGGTTCCACTTAATATGGTTATTGGTCAAAAACAATGGAAAAAGACAATACGTTTCAAGGGAAAAGCCAACCCCTTCCTCAGGGTTAGTGTGCACACTAGTCCTGAGGAAGGGGAAGGCTATTTCCCTAAAACACATAGGATTTCTCCATTGTTTTTGGCCAATAAACATTTTAAATGGACCCTCAAGCAATATGAACTTTTGTATTGGGCGCTTCTCTATACCCATCCCAAAATTAATTGTAAGTGGTATCATCTACCTGTCTGTGCTGTGCGAAGGGACTGAGGAAATCAGTGTGACCAGAAATACAAATCCTCTGGAGGCAAAACCATCTCCACTATAAGTATTTTCCTCTGTGTCTTAGTATTTTGCCCAGAGTTCAGCAATAAACAAAGTTCAATTAGTTGCAACCCATTTTAGCTTTTTAACTTACGCTGCAGTTCTCCATCCCATCCCATACCGCCCCCAATCGCCCAAATGTTCGCCCTAAATCCATACAAATGCAAAGTTGAAAGTGGTGACTGTGTGACTTTCTGGAACTGCTGCGAAAGGGGCTAATTTCACAAGTGGGGAGCAGACATCTCTGGGCCCTTCACTTGTTTTCTTAAGACTTTCATTCTTGACCTCCATCTTTAAACGCCCGTCCTGTATTAATCATTTGTTTCCTGAATCAGAGGGAATATTTTCAGAGAGGAGAAAATTGTTCTCGGGGCTGAGCGAGTCTTACAAGGCGAGCGGACATGTGCAAATGACAAATCGCCATGCACATGACAGCTGAGCTTCAGTCCAGCTGCTAGGGGCCCTGTATGGAGTGATTGATGGTGTTGATGTTCTAAATAAGCCTGAGATATGCCAAGCCCGGGTGGAATAACAAAGACCCAGATTTATACTGGAGATAGAACGGGGAAGTTAGAAGACATGTTCTCAACATGTGACCTTTCTGCAAGCCATGTCACCAATATGGCTGACCTCACCATGAGCGTCTGGGTCAATCCAAGGCTAGACTGCAACCCACCAAGTTCAGATTCAGATCCTTTGACTGTGTGTTGTTCCGTACGCCATGTCCACTGTTACATGGAGCTGCCTTAATAATTGTATGATAAGATCTAGAGCTGCGGACTTTTGAAAATCCAAGCCTTCAACGGCCTGAACAAATGGCATCAATATATGAAAACTGTAGGGCCGTCTTGAATAAACTACGGTGTCATTAGCAATAGGGTGTTACTTGGCCTATGAATGGGATCTGTCAGCGCCTGGCAATGAAGCAGTTCATTAATTAGGTAAAGTAACATATTTCCACTACATCTGAATAAATGGATTCATATTTAAAGAGGTTGTAAAGGTTTTTCACCTTAATGCATCCCAGATCCCAGAACCCCCCCCCTCCCCCTTTCTGCTTACCTGAGCCCTGTCTTTCTCGTCCTAATTGGATAGATTGATAGAAGCGCAGCCGTTGGCTCCCACTGTTGTCAATCAAATCCAATGACAGGTGCGCCGGGGGCAGGGCTGAGTCCTGCTGTCTGTGTCAATAGATAGCAGCAGCAGGACACAGGAGCGCACCCGCACGGGGGAGAGCACTTCCCCAACAGGGCACTCGAGAAGAGGAGGAGCCACCAGCGGCACTGAGGGACCCCGGAAAAGGAGGATCGGGGCCACTCTGTGCAAAACCAACTGCACAGAGGAGGGTAAGTATGACATGTTTGTTATTTAAAAAAACAAAAACAAGGGTTTAGTAACCCTTTAAAGTGTATCTAAACCCTAAATCTAAATATAAAAGAACAAAAATGTAACACATTGCAGCTTGCCATTCAGATGTGATGGCTGCATTAGTTTTCCTTTGGGGGGATCTCCTTCACTTTCTGTCATTGATACAACAACCTCTCTGCTAAAATCCCCCCACTCACCTTTTCAGGTCTCCTCTCCACATAACTTCCTCCCCTCCCCACTTTCTAGGTCTTCTCTCTGCACAATCCCCCCCAGCTCTCCTCGCTACACAGATCCCCCCTTCCCCAGTTATCCTCTCTGCACATATCCCCCACAGATCTTCTTTCTGGTAAAATTCCCCCCCACCCAGCTCTCCTCTCTGAAAAAATCCCCTCCCGCACGCCTTGCTAGGTCTCCTCTCTACACAAATACCCTCACCTTCCTAGGTCCCCTCTCTGCACCAATACAGCACACTTTCCCAGTTCTCCTCTGTGCACAAACTTGCCCCAGCTCTCCTATCTGCACACCCCCCCTCCACTTTACCAGCTCTCCTGCCTGCACAAATTCACTCTAAGCCCCTCCCAGCTCTGAGCCCCATAATAAGCTCCCAACCTTCTCACAGCTGCTTCTCTGCACAACCGCCAATCTCCTCCTCCCCTCCCCTTTCCATCCACAGTTCCCTCACCTCTTCAGGAAAGTCTGCACTGCTCTGTATTGCTTGTGCAGGCTTATTTTTTTATAACACTATAGTGTGATTGGAGAGCTCCACCTATCAGAACTGTAGCACAGAGCCGAGGAGGAGTTTCAGAGCTCTTTACGATACGAAAATCGGTAAAATTTAGTCCTACGAACGATCTACCGATTATCGAATCGTTAGTATGGTGCTTTCGACAGCTCCGTGCTAGAATGTCTGGATAGCGGAGGCAGGTGGGAAAAGGAGCTGCTTCCCAACCACAGGCAGCTGTAGTTGCGGCGCCTAGACCGGATTTGCTCACCAACAACTGAAGGGCACGAGCAAGCCCTGGGTGTCCAGCATTAGTACATGGAAGAAAGTAGAGAAAGTGAGCTGTGGTTTCCTCCACCAGCTTCTGTGTTATGTGACAGACTTGAGAGTACAGGGTTGTCGGAGGTGCTGGGACTGTGTTCCGGCACGTTCTGGCTAAAAAAAAGCCCTGGTGACAACACAGGGGCACAACTGACAATGATCAATCAAACAGGAAGTGCCTGAAAAAGGGCCTTCATGGCAAGATCACCAGATATTCCTTCAGTGAAATCTGCAGATTTTAAAATATCTCAAACAACTTATGAAGTTAGGAGATTACAAAAATAAAGTGCAGTACTCCACAGCTGAACACCTGGAAAAGGGGAGGCATGACTGAAACCTTTACTGACATCAAGGGTGTGAATAAAGTTCAGGAGCGTAGTATTTTTATTATGAAGCTAAAATCAAGACCATAGGGGAATTACTTCAAACTAGCAGAAGGAAAGCTCAAAACTGATCTTAGAAAATATTATTCATCCTGTATACTGGACTTCATCAGGGGAACAAAGATGGTGGTGTGATTGTTGTTCTTTTCAGTGATGACAGTCCTTTGTTTATTGGTAACTATAGCAAAAAAAAAAAATTATTTTGGTTACAGCCCTGGTATATCTAGAAATCATGGAAAATTACATAAATATTAACTTTTGAAATTACATTATCATGTTTACATTTACAGGTGCATCTCATAAAACTAGAATTTCATCAAAAAGAAAATTATTTTCAGTAATTCAATTCAAAAAGTGAAACTCATATGTTATATATATGTGTGTTACACACAGAGTAATATATTTCAAGCATTTCCTTATTTTAAGTTTGATGATTATGGCTTACAGCTAGTAAAAACCCAAAATTCAGTATTATAGAAAATTAAAATATTACAGAAGACCAAAAAAAAAGGATTTTTAATACAGAAATGTTGGCTTATTGAAAAGTATGTCCATGTAAAGTATAGTATGCACTCAATACTTGGTCGGGGCTCCTTTTTTGAATTACTGCATCACGGAGGTGATCAGCCTATGGGACTGCTTAGATGTTATGGAAGCCCAGGTTGCTTTGATATCGGCCTTCAGCTCGTCTGCATTGTTGGGTCTGGTGTCTCTCATCTTCCTCTTGACAATGCCCCACAGCTCCTCTGTCGGGTTTAGGTCAGGTGAGTTTCCTGGCCAATCAAACACAGTGATATCATGATCATTAAACCAGGTATTGGTACTTTTGGCAGTGTGGGCAGGTGCCAAGTCCTGCTGGAAAATGAAATCAGCATCTCCTTAAAGCTGGTCACCAAAGGGAAGCATGATGTGCTCTAGAATTTCCTGGTAGAGGGCTGCGGTGAGTTTGGACTTGATAAAACACAGTGGACCAACACCAGCAGATGACATGGCTCCCCAAATCATCACTGCATTTCATTTGGAAATCAAGGTCCCAGCATCTGGAGGAAGAGTGGAGAGGCACAGAATCCAAGTTGCATGAGGTCCAGTGTGAAGTTTCCACAGTCAGTGATGATTTAGGCAACCATGTCTGGTGTTGGTCCACTGTGTTTTATCCAAAGTCAGCCAATGCGGATCATCACATGATTTATCACTATCATCTTGATTCTGCATTTGTGCTTTTTAATGGTATTAAAAAAAAAAAAGTATACCATCCAGGGGAGAGTGTGAAACTTCCTTTTGACACCCGGACAACCAAGGAACTCTCTGAAGTCTCTGAGATAATAGAAGTTGATGGATGTTTCAGCTAGTTAGGATCTTCCCAAAACTGTAATAGCTTATTTGGATGGACTGACCCTTTAATTATCCTTATAAGTGTCTTTGAGTTAAGGACAATCTCATTTGCCAGGTAAAGCACTCGGTTGTAAACAGCAGCAATGAAAGATCTACAACCTTGCAACCTAAATCATTTATTGATTAATCCCTATATTTTCTATTCTTTTTCTTTACATCGGTATTTCTTTTGCAACATTAACAAATAAGCATGTATATATTGTTGCAAACTGCAGATATTTTCGTGCTAAATCACAATTAGTACATAGCTGTTTAAGTATCATTTATAAAATAATGTATATAACACACTTTATACAGTATATAAACTATATAAAAAAGATAGAGATGAAAATATTTTTTAAGACTTTTAAAAAAATTATTTAAAAAGCCACATTATCATTATTGTTATTTTAGTCCTGTGAAAAGAAAAAAGTGAAGGAATAAGCTCCTTTTTCGTAAAGCCAAATCATAAGCAGATAACCATATAATTGTTGTACAAACATATGGATGATCTCCATCTGTGTGCTGGGATGTCTGCTCCCAAAGGTAACAAGATCGTTCCTCCCCACAGACACTGTCTGGTTTCTTTAATTTTAAATATATTTTGTGACTGACTTGTTTATGAACTACATCCATTATTCAGGTGTTTCCATAATTTTAGATTTTTTTTTAATACTTAGGTTTAATATAAAATAATAGGAATTAAAAAATATTTATGTTTTTTAAAAAAATGTTTATTCATTTAAATTTAGGTCACACAGAATAAATGCAGGTTTAACCGTTCAAATTCATCAGTTTTATTATATTGAAATTACATTTATATTAGAATTTAGCATTTTATTGGGGTTTTTAAGTAGATAAGTAAAGTAGATAAGTGAAGTAGATAAGAAGCCATTTACTAAACTTTAATCCAAGCTTTGTTGATGTAATTTAAAAAGTTTAATTGTTTTAAAACCTGCAGTTTTTAATTAAATATCCAATGATCCTGCCATTAAGATTTTTAAGCTCTTCCTGTTACAGAGCGATAACCTCTAAAGTGAGGAAACTGCAAGCGGCCTGATGACATGCATTACACCGTCATGGTCTAAGCATTGGCATCAGGAAGCCAATCTAAAGGCCCATACACACGATATGAAAATCGGAAGTAAAATTCAGTCCGACGAACAATCTGCCGATTTTTGGATCGTTAGTATGGTGCTTTCGACAGCCGATTCCGATTTTTTTTGTACGGCAAAAGCTGGATGTGCAGACTATAAAATTTGAATTGTATCTGAATGTCTGATTTTCATTTAATTAGCAAGATTAGGTATTAGATACGGTATTTAACCAGTTCAATCTTTTTGTTAAATATATTATTTTATGTAAATAATGCTATGCTTATTATGTTTCTGAATTGTCATATTTAGATTTTATTTGTTTTTGTATATATTTGTGTATTTATATATTTATGTATATATTTTTTCATTATTTAAGATTGCTATAAATATTTTTGCTGTCATTATTTTTAGGGATTTGATTATTTATTGTGGTTTTTTTTATTCAGTTTAACTTAATTAATTACATTTAATAACTAATAATTATTTATTGTAATTTTTTATTTTTATTTGGTGAAATCCTCTAGGTTGTATGTAGTCTTGATCTTTATTTTTCCCATTGAGATCCCAAGGTTCCTAAACCATCCACACATTTTTGTTTTTCTTGACAAGTGGCCAATTTTCACTATTTTTGTCCACAAGTGACCTTTGAAATTCCAGAATAATTTTCCTTGTTCCTCCTGGTGCCCCCACGTGACCCGGGAGCACAAACATCTGAGAGACCTCTGGGCATCCTCACATCTGCTGGCATCCATGCTAAAGGCCATTGTGTGGTGTATTTTTAACAACAGGTGTTGGGATTCGGGAGGGGTGTGTTGGTTATTAAGGGGATGGGTTGTTACGGCAGCTAATTTCTAGTTCCCAGGCTATTTAGGAACAACTCGGACAACAAGCTTAATCTGTTTGTACAAAGCTGATATTTGGAAAGCCACAACAAGCAATGCTTTATCAATTTGTATTTACATGTGACGCCGAGTCAGTTTATAAATTACTTTCTAAAACAACTAACAACTTAATAATCCTAATTGTATAGGTGATGCCCACTTATAGGTTGTTTGTTGTTAAACTTGACAAACATTTTACTTTTGACTTATGGTTCCCATTACACAGTAAAAGTTAATAAAAAAGTAAACGTTTTGCTGATTCCAGTGCCTTACGTTTGTTTTTAAAGCCTAAATTAGTTTAAGGAATCTAGAACTTATAATTTCTTTAAGTTATTACAGGTAGAACATAAACTTTCTAGGAATTCTAGAATTTACTAATATTATAATTATAGCAGTTACAACCTGTAAGTAACCACAGTCTTATACATTTAAAATATCAAATATTAACCGTGTAACTTTCAGATTATAGTATAATATCAAATTAACTATCAAATTTAGATTGTTTTAAGACTACAAATTAAAATGTTTTAATTATTACAAAAAAAAAAAATAAAAATCTTAAATGCAATTTTGATCAGACATTTAATTTACAGAAAAAGCTACAAATAGATAAAAATAATCACTATAAATAATATATATTATATAATATATATAAATAATAAATGTTACATTGGTGACAGTGTTATGTGAGTATATGGGCTGTATATCAATAATTATCAAGACGGCGCAAGGTACTATAATGGGTCAGCAAAATTTGGCATTTCAAATAACCAAATACGATATTACGATATAATATTGTTAAAAGCATTGGTAGTGAAGAGTAATACACAAACACATAAACATACATACATATATATATATATATATATATATATATATATATATATATTTATTTATTTCAGGTACTTATATAGCGCTGTCAATTTACACAGCGCTTTACATATACATTGTACATTCACATCAGTCCCTACCCTCAAGGAGCTTACAATCTAAGGTCCCTAACTCACATTCATACATACTAGGGACAATTTAGACAGGATCTAATTATCCTACCAGCATGTCTTTGGAGTATATATATATATATATATATATATATATATATATATATATATATATATATATATATAATCTGTGTATATATATTATATATATAAACGATAATATATTATTAATTAATTATAATTAATATATCATTTCTCTCTCTTCCTCTCTCTCTCTCTCTGTTTGTAGATCTATCTATCTATCTATCTATCTATCTATCTATCTATCTATCTATCTATCTATCTATCTATCTATCTATCAATAGATATATTTATTTTATTTTATTTAATTTATGATTTTATTTGTTTTACATAAATAAGTTGTTTTCTTTGATTTTATCCTATTATTTTACTGATCTTATTATAAATGCATTTGGACATTTCAATGGTCTTTGGCTGATATTCTAGTGCCATTTAGCTGAACTATCTGGAAGGATTTCTCTTAAAAGAAATGTAAGAGTATGTTGTCCATCCTGTAATACTGATGAGCAATACCTGAACTATTTAGGGGGATAGAGGGCAAAGATCAATGCTCAGGTGACAGGCTGACATCTCTAGTGAATGACAGCCAGACACACCTCGGTGGACTCTCTGGGAAGACAAGGCTGATAAATAACTGCCCACATTCAGGCATTGTCTGAAAAGCTGCATATATTTGAACAAGACAGCTGTTAACATATTAGCTGGCCATACATCTTATATTATTATTGTGCAATCCTTTTACAACACCCTTCACACTTAACATTATTTATGCTGTGCAAGTACCTACCTTAAGAACCTATTCAATTTACTTATCCAATCAGAGTGTCCCTCATACTACATTAGTGGTTGGCAGGGCTTTTTTTCAGCGGGAAGATGGGGGAATGCAGTTCCAAGACCTCTAGCACTGTATGTATGTAATGGCAAGGGGTGCTGGGATGTGCTGCAGGTTCTGTTGATGCTGGCTGCTGGGGGATCTATTGTCGCTGGAGGGGATCTATTTTTTACAGCAAGGGGGCCTGTTGTTGCTGGGTATATATGCTTTTGCTGGTGGGAAGATCTATTGTTGCTGGGGGTGGGTATTATGTTGCGGGGAGGGAGCTACTGTTGAGGGAGGCGTCTATTGTTGCTGGCTGTTGGAGGGTCTATTGATGCTGGCTGTAAGCTGCAAGGAGATCTGTTGTTGTTGCAGGGGGTCTATTTTTGCTGAGGAAGGTTATTTTGTTGTAGGTGGTCCATTGTTGCTGGATGGATCTATTGTTGCTGGGGAGAAGGGTCTATTGATGCTGGCTGCAGGGAGATCTGTTGTTGCTGCCGGGGGTCTATTGTTGCTAGGGAAGTATTTTGTTGTGGGTGGTCTATTGTTGCTGGGGTGACCTATTGTTGCTCGCTACAGGGGATCTATTTTACTGCTGTTCTTTTTACCATTAACAAGTTCCATACAAATGACTTAGTACAACAAATGTTACATGCTTCTGTATTCTCTAAAAGGGGTGGTCCTGGAAAGTGGGTAGGGAGTGGAACCAAGGAACGGTGCTCGGAGGTGGGTAGGGGCGAAGACAGGGGGTGTTGCTGGGGGTGGGTATTATGTTGCTGGGAGGGAGCTACCCTTCAGCAACAGGGGGTGATTTGAAAAGGGGAAGTTCCTGCACCTATTCTCTGAGAAAAAAAAGCGCTGGTTGTTGGTAAACTAATGAGATAAAAAGTTCAAGAGCTATGTCCACTAGAAGAACTATCACATCTGACTAGGGTTGCCATCTCATCCCTTTAAACCCGAACACATATTAATTACACAGGTTCTGAGGCTGATTAAGGTGGTAATTAAACTCACTTGGTGCCTTATCTGCATTAAATTAGCCTCAGAACCTGTGTAATTCCTATGTGTTCGGGTTTAAAGGGATGAGGTGGCAACTCTATTATTATTATACAGGATTTATATAGCACCAACAGTTTACGCAGTGCTTTACAATATAAAAGGGAGATAATACAGTTATAATACAATTAAAAACAAGAGGATTAAGAGGGCCCTGATAAGAAGAGCTTACAATCTAATAGGGTGGGGCAGGTGGTACAAAAGGTTGTAACTGTGAGGAATGAGCTGATGGAAGTGGTAAAAGATTAGTTGGAGACGTGATAAGCTTTCCTGAAGAGATGAGTTTTCAGGGATCGCCAAAAGGTAGCAAGAGTAGGGGATAGCTGGACAGGTGGAGGTAGCGAGTTCCAGAGGATGGGAGAGGCTCTGGAGAAATCCTGGAGACAAGCATGGGAGGAGGAGATGAGAGAGCTTGAGAGTAGGGGATCTTGAGAAGAGCGGAGAGGACGGTTTGGGTGATATTTGGTAGCAAGATTGGTGATGAAGCTCGGGGCAGAGTTGTGAATGGCTTTGTATGTTGTGGTTAGTATTTTGAATTTAATTCGCTGGGTGATTGGGAGCCAGTGTAGGGATTGGAGGAGAGGTTTGGCAGACACTGAGCAGTTGGTAAGTTGGATAAGTCTGGCAGCAGCATTCATGATAGACTGAAGAGGGGATAGCCTATTAAGGAGAGGCAGGCCAATGAGAAGGGAGTTGCAATAGTCAAGGCGAGAGATAAACTCTACATCCGACACTTCCAGGAGTGTTGGACTCTTGCGCCCTCTGCTGTGCACAATGATTCAGTGTGACCTGAAGTGACCTAGTGGCCAGAGGACGGAACCGCGGCATGCAGCGGGGGGGACCAGTCATCCAACACACCCAGAAGTGTGTCAGATATAGAGATTTTTTAGATGGCCATAGCTCTTCAGGAGAGTGAAGATAGCAGACCCCTTGACTCTACCCCTCCATCCAGATCGGGTGGAGGGGCAGAGTCAAGGGGTATATAACTGCAGAAAAGCGAGTCTGTGCTTTAACACATTTGCTTTGCCACCCCC
Source organism: Aquarana catesbeiana (assembly GCF_042186555.1). NCBI lineage: Eukaryota > Metazoa > Chordata > Amphibia > Anura > Ranidae > Aquarana > Aquarana catesbeiana. The sequence continues at coordinate 30,998,800 of NC_133328.1, read as the reverse complement.
TATCCACAGCAGCAAATACTTACCTTTCTGTGACTCTGCTGCTGCTCTGTCTAGTCGTGGAAGATACTCCTGGGTATGGAGCAGCTTTTGACTCACTCCATGTGATAGCATTCAACCAATTAGCACTGCCACATTGGGTGCCCATAGCCATGTACTGTATGAGCTGTAACTGCGGCACAGCAGAGTTTACACATGAGTCTACTTCATTCTGGTAGCTGAACAGATGGCAGGAGAGCATAAAAAAGAAGGGGTGCTGCTGGGGGGGTCAGCATTAATAAGTAAACCTGTTTCTTCGCTGTGCTTGAGCAAAGCACAGATTCCCTTTAAGGTCACACGCACACAGGTTGTATGATTTTTTGTAGGATTGATCCGGAAAAAAGTTTTGTAGGTACATCGCATGCATGTAATATTTATGCAAACGTTTACAGCACTAATGTGCCCTATTAGCCTCTGCTACTCAGGGCTGAAGTGTAACTTTCAACAGCTTGTACTCAGCAGCACCTGTGCCACTGATTACATATTAATGGTAGGCCCCTGCGATCTAGTATAGTTGGTTGCTAGGACGCAGAATGCTCTTGCTGCCTAGTGTCCTAGGTTGCTAGGACGTCGGAAACTCCAACTGTCTAGCTTCCTCTGTTGCTAGGATTCAAGAGACTCTCCCTGCCTAGCATTCTCGGTTGCTAGGTTGCAGGAGGCTTATGCCACCTAGTGTCTTGGTTACTAGGGCACAGGCTGCTCCCACCACCTAGAATCATTGGTCTACTACTATACACAAGTGCTTCAATTAATGGAGCTAAATCACCACAGCTGCTGTAATCAAAATGCCATGTACACACGTATTGCATTTACAAATACATTCCATACAACGCTATTAAATATTCAAAAACTATGTTCGTCAAACCAAAAAATATATATATATTATTATTCTATAAGGTGTATCAATGAAGTTCATTCACTTTATTGAGACCTTATTAATGCACATTAGCGAATAATAACATATTTATTTATTTTTGGTTTAACACACATAGTTTTGAATATTTAATAGCACTGTACCTAGTATCCTTGGCTGCTGGGATGCAGGCGACACCTGCCACTTAGCATCCTTGGTTGCTAGGGTGCAGTTAGTTCCTGCCACATAGCATCCTTGGTTGCTAAGCAGGTAGCTCCTGCTTTTTTTCTCCTTGCTTGCTAGGACACAGGTGGCTCTTGTCACCTAGTGTCCTTAGTTGCTGTAGGAAAAGGGGCTCCAACCACCTAGTGTCCTTAGTTGCTGGGGCAAAGGTGGCTCCAACTACCTAGTGGCCATAGTTGGTGGGGCATAGGCGGCTCTGACCACCTAGTGTGCTTAGTTGTTGGGGCAATGGCAGCTCCAGCCACCTAGTGTCATTAGTTGCTAGGGCACAGGTTGCTCCTGGTATGAAGCATCCTTGGTTGCTAGGATGCAGGTGGCTCCTACTGCCTTCCATCCTTCCTTGTTAGGACACAGGTGGCTTCTGCTGCCTTCCATCCTTCCATGCTACGATGCAGGCGGCTTCGGCTGCCTTCCATCCTTCCTTGCTAGGATGCAGATGGCTCTTGCCACCTGAAGTCCTTGGTTGCTAGCACACAGGCAGCTCCTGCCCAGTGTCCTTAGTAGCTAGAACAAAGGCAGCTGAAACAGAGTACATTTGATCTGTATGCTGTACCCAGGTACCTTGCCACCAACATTTACATATGCACAGATTTTTGAATGCAGATGTAGAATGTGGTCGTCCCCCACTCTGCACAGCCAGGCACACACAGATTTTCCATTCACTTCAGAGACAAGAAGCAGTCAGTCCTTGCAGCTTTGTTTGTTTTTTTATTAGGGAAATGTGAACTTTGATAGGGAAGTGTAGATATGGGATGTCCATTTAATCAGTAGAACTCTTTAGGAACTTGAACTATATACACTCAGTATATACACACTCTCCTCTTCTACCTCCAGCACAGACTTGCTTACAGAACAACAACTCCCAGGACCAGCTAGCACAGTTTTAGATTCAGCAAAGTCTCAGCTGAATCTTGGTGAATGCCCTTTGCAGGCAGGGACCACGGGCCCCTATGGTGTAGCCAAAAAAATAGAAGTCTTTGGTTCTAGCCGTCCTCTCTGTGGCTACTGCTCCCAGTACCACCTCTTCAGGCACTGCCAGCTCTCAGGCCCTTTCTCCTGCCTGTGCCACCACAGTCCACCTGACTGGCTCTACATCTATTCCAGCCCTCCCTGACATGCCTCTCAGTCCTCCTGACTGTGTGTCACTCCCCAGCCCTTTTGGCTGTTGCTTTTCCTCCTAGAGACTTGCCTGGCAGTGTTCTACCACTGTCCTCTCCTTGCTCCCATGCTCCCTGGGCAGGACATCTCTCAAGGTCACCCCCTCCCTCAGACTATGGAGCTCTCTCAAAGGCCATGGCAGCCTAACACTCCATCCCCAGCTTCCACCCAAACCCTCTTCCCCCAGCTGGGCTGACCCTGAGTATTTGAGGGGGCCTGCTCCCTGCCAACCCTCTGTTGGGGATTGGTCAGGGCCCTCAGAACACTCCAGCCAGCTCCACCTTACTTTCCCTCCCATTCTTCTAGAAATTTCCAGTACATTCTAGAAGTAAGGGGGAGGTCTCAGTGATGCTGCCTGCAAGTCATCCAGCTCTCCCTGGATCTCTGCCCAACCCAGGAAAAAAACACAGACAGGCTTGGCTGCCAGCCAAACCTGAAATGTATCTATACTAAGAAAACAAAAATCCTAGCACTGTAGCAACACAGCTAGGGGGTGCTACACAGATTTTCCTGATCTTTCTTTTAGCTTTATTCTGCTGGCCAATACGGACCAGTGTGCATGGGTCCAAAAAAATCAATTACACATCTGAACACTTTGTACGCTCTTGTGCATGATGAGTCCCAAGGCTTCAGAAAAGGGAGGCATTCTGAAAGTCTTCAGTGTGCTGAACTTCATTTTGCTGTACTGAGGGAAGGAAATATAATTCATATACCTTTCCTGAACACCCCCTTTAACAGACTACAATTCCTACTTAACACATTTGATTGCGTGTCTCTCCCTTCGTGTTGATTTATTTCCCATTTCTGTCCATGCCTCTCCAGCCACCCATGTTAAATAGCAGTATGAAAGTGAAGGGAGAAGTATATCTGGATCTCATGCTTTTATTCACGGCTTATTATACCATAATCAGAATTTTTCCACATTGTCTATTTAGCTGCACATGACAACCTCCCGCACGGCTGTCAGTGTATTTCTGCGAGGAGCTGGGATAAAAATATCAAGACGCACTTATTACCCGGTGTTAAATGGCAGATTCAAATTACTTGGCCCACCGGCTCTGTTTTCTCGTGTGCTCTCCAACCACAGATCCTACTTTATCCGCATTTTATATTCAGGATATCCCAAAGTCTTCCTGGGAATTTTTGAGGTCCTTTCTGGAATTAGCCTTTACCAGCAATGAACTTCTCCCTAGTTGCTCCGGTAAATATACCATTGAAAGTATGTTGTTATATCCTTTAAATAAGTGGAAAGAAGTAACTGTTAAAGTGTTACTAAATCCAGGAACCTGCAGTCACTATATCTGGTCTCCCACAGTACACAGAACATGGAAATGCAATTATTTTCGTAAATATAAACCGCTAAATAATTTTCTCATCAGCAGTATATACATAGCCCCCAACTGTCCCTGATTTCGAGGGACTGTCCCTGATTTGGAGCAATGTCCCTCTGTCCCTCATTCCTCCTCATTTGTCCTTCATTTTGGTCTGATCTATATAGTTGTATATAAAATGCACTTTTTATCTTTCAAAAAGTGTTTTTCAGCGCTAAACCTTTCATCCAATTTCTAAATTGCTGCATTTGTAAATTCTAAAAGCCAATATAAAGGAATAGTAGTGGTAAAAAAAAGCACTTGTGGGTTTAACCAATCTTGTTTTTTTGTACAATTCTCCTTTAAGGAGACGTGGCAAGGGGTGTGTCCTATGCCTGCATACTTTTGCTGATAGGTGTCCCTCATTCCCATCTCAAAAAGTTGGGAGGTATGTATATAGCAGTCTTATGACTTCTATCAGTGTCTGGTTAAAACTGGTAGGAGGAGTTTTCATTCTCCTCTGACTGTCCTATGAGGCTGCATGACCCCTGACCCTCTGTCTGGGCAGTGCTGATTGGCCCTGTGCTGACCACATAAACCCTCCCCAAAAATAAAAAAAACCCTCTAGCAATAAACACCAAACTGAGCACGTGCAGCTTGCCCCCAAGGCTCTGTACTATCAGGGGATGGTTTGGGGACTGTGGAAGAAGGGGAGGAACAGAGAAGAAAGGATCAAACAGCCTTTTTACACAATGCAGAGGATTAACCCCTTAGGTTCCACTGTGAGTATAACAAGCATGCTTTACAGCATATACAGACTGATTTTACTGTTGTGGGTTTAGTAACATTTTAATCCTACCAGGAATCTTGTACGCTGATCATATGCTGCGTCCTCTGTCTGTGTTGCACTTTTATATTGTTCCTCTATTAGCTATCTGTGAGGCCTACAAATTACATCCCCATATGTTCTAGAGATGACTACACAGGGAGGGGTTTCTGCAGTCAAGACATACTTCCTGATCTAGGGTGACAACACTGCAGGTCCATAGGTACAGTGGGGGCGTGTAGTCACTCTAAGAGCCCATTCACACCAGAAACGACACGTTTTAAACTGCATGTTTACATGCATTTGTAGCGCATTTGAAGCATGCTTGAACACTTTGTTTTTTTATGCAGTTGCAGTGCATTTTTCTATAAGGTTTTGGGCTTGGCTTTCTTGTATTTCCTTTAGGGTCACTTCCATCATCGTAGTATGTAGAGAGAAGTAAGAATGTCTGCTTTTGTCGGCATAATTCTGGTGCTGGCCATTGGCATTTTTGTGCGACGTACTCGTAGGAGGCGTTTTTACTGGGTTAATCCACTACTTATGGAGACCAAGGGGCAATTCTGGGCCCTCTACAATGACCTTCATTCACATTCAGATAAGTTTATTTAACCACTTCAGCCCTGGAAGATTTGACCCCCTTCCTGACCAGAGCATTTTTTGCGTTACGGCACTGCGTCGCTTTGGCTGACAATTGCGCGGTCGTGCGAATTTGCACCCAAACATTATTGACGTCCTTTTTTTCCCACAAATAGAGCTTTCTTTTGGTGGTATGTGATAACCTCTGCCATTTTTTTTTTTTTTGCGCTATAAACAAAAAAGAGCGACAATTTTGAAAAAAAAAAAACAATATTTTTTACTTTTTGCTATAATAAATATCCCCAAAAAATATATTAAAAAACAAATTTCTTTCTCAGTTTAGGCCGATATGTATTCTTCTACATATTTTTGGTTAAAAAATTGCAATAAGTGTTTATTGATTGGTTTGCGCAAAAGTTATAGCATCTACAAAATAGGGGATTGATTTATGGCATTTTTATTATTAGTTTTTTTTTACTAGTAATGGCGGCAATCTGCGATTTTTTATCGGGACTGCGACATTATGGCGGACACGTCGGACAATTTTACATATTTTTGGTACCATTGGCATTTATACAGCGATCAGTGCTATGAAAAAGTATTGATTACTGTAAAAATGTCACAGGCGGTGAAGTGGTTAACACTAGGGGGCCATCAAGGGGTTAATTGTGTTTCCTAGTGTGTTCTAACTGAAGAGGGGAGTCGACTGTGTAGGGGAGATGACAGATCGCTGTTCATACAGTCTGTATGAACAGACGATCTGTCACTTCTCCCCTCAGAGAACTGGAAACTGTGTGTTTACACACACAGATCCCGGTTCTCGGTGTGCTCCGAGCAATCGCGGGAGCCCGGCAGTGATCACAACCGCCGGGCACTCGCATCGGCTCCGAGCAGGGGGCGCGTTTCACGCAGCCGAGCCACGTTGCCGCAGTACAACTGCAGTGGCTGGTCGGCAAGCGGTTAATAAAGAAAAAAAAAATAAACATAAACATATATATATATATATATATATATATATATATATATAAAATGATATATTTTGTGATAGTGAGAGTCCATGCCTTTGGAAAAATGGGTTTATAAAAATTTGGGAGGTATGGTATCATGTGAAGTGAGGTGGGGGTGCTGCAAGGAGATTGGAGGAAGGGATTTGTGTTGGGAGGGGAAATTTGGGGGACGATAGGGCAAATTTGAGTTTTTTTTGAGGGGAGTGCATTTGTGCTGGGGGAATGGGTGGCAAAGACTTGTGCTGGGAGGGGGAATTTCAGCAGGGGGATGGTTTTTACTCAGAGGAGGGGAAGTTTTATTCTTAGGGGGTAAGCATGAAGATTAGTGCTCATTTTTTGGGGGGGAGGGAATTCCTGTTGACACATAATGCCTATTTGTCTTGCATGCATTGCCCTTCCATGTGCTCCTTGCTGTGAAGGCCAGTTATAGGTGGGGACAGGGGCCATTTGTTTGTTACATAATGCCCATAGACCTTGGGGTGGGCGAAGTTTGGTATGTTTGCCCTGGGCTCTAGATGACCTTTGTTCCTGGCACTGGTTAAGATCATTCATAGAATAGACTAGAAAAACATTTAAAGTGGAGTTCTACCCAAAAATGGAACTTCCGCTGATCGGATTCCTCCCCCCTCCGGTGTCACATTTAGCACATTTCAGGGGGGATGGGGGAGCATATACCTGTATAATCCAGGTATTTGCTCCCACTTCTGGGCATAGATCATCGCAGGCTCCGCGGTGATCTACGCCATGTCCGGTCCCTCCTTCGTCCCCGTCCCCCCCGCTGTCTTCTGGGAGACACCCAGGTCCCAGAAGACAGCAGGGACCAGTGAGGACGCGCATGCGCAGTAGGGCACCAGGCTGTGAAGCCGCAAGGCTTCACTTCCTGATTCCCTTACCAAAGATGGAGGCGCCTCCACCCGAGAGCCAAGGGACAGATCGGCTGAGGACATCGCGGGTGCCCTGGACAGGTAAGTGTCCATATTTTAAAAGTCAGCAGCTACAGTATTTTTAAAAAAAAAATTTCGGCAGAACTCCGCTTTAAATACAAGATGGACATGATTTTAAACTTTGATGAATAATTTCATGATCTAAGGAATCATTAAAGTGATTGTAAAGGATAATTTTTTGTTTTTTAAATAACAAACATATCCTACTTACCTCCACTGTGCAGCTTGTTTTGCACAGAGTGGCCCTTGAACCTCATCTTCTGGGGTCCCCCGGAGGCTCTCGCAGCTCCTCCCCGCATCAGATAACCCCCTAGGAGAAACGCTCTCCCTAGGGGGTCACCTTGCGGGTGCGCTTTCGAGTCCAGCATTCGGCGTCCATAGACACATATGCCGGACTTGGCCCCGCCCGCGTCATTGGATTTGATTAACAGCAGCGGGAGCCAATGGCTGCACTACTATCAATCTATCCAATCAAGAGCCAGGACTCCATGGAGAGAGGGACAGTGCATCCCTGCCAAGTAGATGAAGGGGCTCAGGTAAGTAAAACAGGGGACTGGGGGGCCGGGGACTGCCAGGTGTTTTTTCACCTTAATGCATAGGATGCATTAAGGTGAAAAAACATGAGGGTTTACAACGCCTTTAAAGTGTTACTAAACCCACAACAGTAAAATCAGTCTGTATATACAGTAAAGGGGTTAATCCTCTGCATTGTATAAAAAAAGCTGTTTGATCCTGTCTTCTCTGATCCTCCCCTTCTTCCACTGTCCCCAATCCATCTCCGGATAGAACAGAACCTTTGGAGTCACTCTGCACATGCTCCGTTTGGTGCGTATTGCTATAAAGTTTTTGTTTTCTTGGGAGAGTGCATGTGATCAGCACAGGGCCAATCAGCACTGCCCAGACAGAGGGTCAGGGGTCCTGCAGCCTCCTAGGACAGTCAGAGGAGAATGAAAACTTCTCTTACTAGCTTTAACCAGACACTGATAGAGGTCACAAGACTGCTACATACTGCTGATAAGAAAAAGGTATTTAGCAGTTTATATTTACTAAAATAATTGCATTTCCATGTTCTGTGTACTGCGGGAGACCAGATATAGAGAATGCAGGTCCTGGGTTAAGTAACACTTTGAAGCTTCTATGAGATTTTGGTGCTTGGGTTTACATTCACTTTGATGTCCGGACTGCCTAGTTTCAGTTCTTGCCTTAAGTAGCTTTTTAAATTAATTCAGCCCCCAGTGCATAAAGGAGTAATATACAATACACATTGCTTGTTACCTTTGTGAACTAACAAATACAAACTTGCAAGCATGCCGAGAGCCGAGCAAAGAGGCGTAAGAGAGACGGAGGGATAAATGATAGAAGATATTTTGCTGACAGTCATCAAAGTGGAAGGCTTCTGGGAGTAATCAAGTCTAATTATGTCAGAGCAACCCACAGACATAATAAAGGAAAAGGAGCAGGTAGAGCTATCTAGACGTCGCGAGGAATAGAGATGAGGATACCACACTGAACAAATAATATGATGGATGAATAAATCGCTCCTTTCAACAAGACGGTTCATAATTTGAGTCTAGGCTGCAGAATCTGCTTCGTGATGCTGATGGCTAAACCAGAAACCGATATAACAGAAAAGTAGACTCCTGGACTGTAGGCAGGGGCAACGCTAGGTGGAAAAAAGACCAAGGGGTTCAGCCCGAAGTCCGAGCCTGGCACCAGGAGGGGGATGTTACCTATCTGACACCCACTGACCTACCTGACATACACTGACCTACCTGACATACACTGACCCACACTGACACGCACTGACCTACCTGACCAGACTTCAGGTGACGTAACCTCCTCCTGCAGCTCAGCTGTAGTGTGTGGCGCGCCCATCACAGTAGAGTAGACAGTAGACAGCAGGCACTCCAGGCAGCCAGAGCCAGAGCCATGACAGGACAGGAGAGGAGAGCCCCCCGCCCGAGCGTCGAGTGGGGAATCTTCTCAAAGTGACGCGGCGGCCACATTGTAATTCCCGCCTTCTGGAGCCTGCAGTGCCTATGATGGATGTCACACGGTCCTGGCATTGGACCATTGGGACGTCCATCATAGGCGCTGCAAGCTCCAGAAGGCGAGACCTGCTATGTCACTCGGCCACGCTCGGGGCCAGATCGGTCCCCGCTCGGTGGTGGCGCTTGGGCTTGGGGCTAATAACAGAATTGTGCATGCCCTTTTTGGGGACCCACTCGGGGCTCCAGCCCCCCTCAGCGCCCCCCTCCCGACGCCACTGACTGGGCAATACCAAGCGCGCTCATCAGGTCTAACTAATGTATAATGATTCTTCATTGTATAGCCACTCCCGGACCAGTGACACACCCGTACTTTACTGGACTTCGGGTAGTTATACCAGGATGATGCCTGCTACCGTTTTTTAGAGGCGGCTCTCTTGTAAAAGCAGACCTAGCGGCTAACTAGCCACTGGATTGCTATTACAAGCAGCAGGAAAAAAATATAGAATGTTTGGGGGTTCTAAGTAATTTTCTAGCAAAAAATAGAGATTGTTACATGTGAACAAAAAGTTCCAGAAAAGGCCCAGGCTGGAAGTGGATGGAGTAGAATGTACTGTAACCCCTAAGAACCAATTATATCTTATGTCAGACGTTAGTGCAATGAACGGTGAAAGGGTCAGTCAACAAAAAAATTATATTTTAGTTATTTATGGATGAGTGAATATGCCCGGGTTCAGTTCATGAAGAAAAAAAAACATCCAAGAGGCTTTGGGACCTTGATATGAGGGCATACAAAGTACCGAGAGGACTGGTTCAGGTTGGGCTGCTCATAACAGACAGGGCGCTCCTTCAGTTGGTACCCAGCAGGATACCAGAAAAAAAAAACATGCACCAATGGAAAGAGCACCAGACCAAAGGATAAAAGAGTCCAAATGCATGTATTTATTTACTTGAAAAAAAAAATGTAAATAAGAAGCTTAAATGGACTCAGATAGGGCTTTCCTATGTGAATATATGCAGGGAAGCTTATTATTGGATTAGAAGAGTTACTGTCCAAGATAAGAAAACTTCTGAGCCACAAAACACTATTTTTTTTTTGTTTTTTATTGTAAACCAAATTAATTTGGACTCTTATTCTTTGGTCTGGTGCTCCTTCCATTGGTTTCAGTTCATACACAGTTTTGTGATTCTTGTTCGAAGTTTGCAAACTGTCAGGGCTGGGCTCAGCCCTTCCTTCTCAGAGCTCTGTGCGCAGCTGTCGTTTAATTGGCAGTACTCTTCATTCCACAGTGACTCACCTGGTCTTCATTTCCTGCTCATCAGCTAGCCCTGCTGGCTATTTAAATTGCCTGGATTAGATCTCCTGTGCCTTCGCCTGGTCAACATATCCGGATACTCTCTGCTGTGTGTTCCTGTTAAAGACTTTTGCCTGGCTGACTTCCCTTCTTGTTCCTGATCCTGTTTACTGCCTCTACTACGCTGATCTCTGGATTCCTGTTTCGTTGGCTTGTTCCAACTACCCACTCTGGATACAGAACCCTGGCTATGTTTTGACTACGTTTGCTCTGTTTGTACTATTGTACCATTTTATTATAAAGTGTGATTTTTACTGCACTTCTGTCTAATTCATGGTTCCTGACACAAACTTTGTGGCAAACCCAACTGAAATCGTCGGGGCAATATAGTAATTCCATTCTGGCCAATTGTAGGGTCAATAAGTAAGCTATTGTAAAACAAATGGCATTGGAAGCCAGGCATTACTACAAGTGACTTGTACCAATGCCAAAAATAGATACAAAAATATTTTCTTCCTTCACAGAATGGGAGTTAGAGCTCCAGTGTACACTGACAATCTGGTTGATGTGAGCCCACTCTTTTTTTGAAGGGGTGTTGGGTTATACAATCCTTTAAAGTATTGGTTCTTGTGACTCAGCTGGCCAGGGGAAAAGGCTATGCACTGAATAATAGGTTGCTCGCTAGGTTGCTTGTGAAACCGCAAAGCTTTCAGACAAAAATTTGTAATTCACGAACTTCACAAATCCCGGGGATTCACCACAAAACCCATGTTGGTGTCTATCCATTGTAATCTGGGGTAGCTTGGGAATGACTGCTAGCTAGTTTGGTAAAAGCAAAACAGTTTGTTTATTTGAAAATGAAAAAACCAAACGCAGCTTACTTCAGCCAAAATCAACCGTCCACAATCCTGGTATCACAAAACGAAATAGCAGGCTCACCGCCAATCTTTTTGGTCTGATAGTGGGGTTGGGCTCCTCCGTGACAGGGTGCCAGACAGGCCACACAAGGGGTCAGCAACACCTGTGTCAGCTTGTCTGAGAGCTCACGCTTTACACATAGCTTGTGAGGCTCTTTCTCCACTCACTTCACCCTGCATGGGAGAAAAACCCCTGAGTACCACAATGTCTATAAAACTGTCCCTCTTAATAGTACCACAACCTAAATATTGGAGAAATGTACCTTCCATCCAGGACACATACCAGTGGTTCTCAACCCTGTCCTCAAGTACCCCCAACAGGCCTTGTTTTAGGAATTTCTCTTAGATAAAATAGCTGTCCAAATTACCAAGCCATTGACTCTGATTTAAAGCACCTGTGCAAGATTAAGGAAAACCTGCAAACATGGCCTGTTGGGGGTACTTGAGGACAGGCTTGAGAACCACTGCTGTACACCATCCATAATATATCCATCCTGCCTAGATAGCAGGGCACTTTGGACGTTGGGCATATGCGCCCCTTAGCTTTGCTGGAAGAATGAGTAAGGTAGCCTACCTAGATAATTTTTGGACAGGCTTGTGTGAGGTTACATGGAGCCTACAGGTCTGACACTGAGAAGCAGCTTCTTGGGACTTCACACCTGCTGTGCCCATTATGAGGGGCTCCCTACCATTCCTACTGGATTTTTCATCTTATTTTATAGAGTATGTAACAGGAAGAACACACAAAGATAGGTGAAGATACGGTGTATAAGAAGCCACACACAGACTCAGGCTGCCAAGCTTCACCTCTAACTAATAACGATGAGTTTCAGGTTCGAAGCTACCATGGGTTTGAGGTGACATCACTCTATCTCTGTCTTCCATTTGTGGCCATGGCCACCATTTATGATGGGCTTTTAATGGAGACTGCAACTGGTTTTAACACATGTTATGCAGGCATGGTCCACTATTGTCACAAGGACAAATGGCATGCCTCCATCGCTGGAGTGCATGTAGACAGGAAGTGGCTGTAGAAGATTAGGATAATGGAGATGTAACAAAGAATGGAAAAAAGGTGAAAACAGAATTTTATTAATAACAAATGGCAGTTATTCATAACACAAGGCACTTTAGCAAACTCAGGCTTGTTCACTTAGAGTTTATATCTTCTTTAAGAAAAAACAGCAAAGACGTTCCCAGTCTATTTTGAGAGCACAGGGTTTATATAAGCGTTTTGAGCAATGGGCGTAGCTTTTCCCAAGCGTTCACACCCGTAGTGGTAAAATGACAAGAGATTTAAGGCTTTTTTTTGGATGTTGGCCAGACTATGTCATTTTCCAACCTGAGTCCAATTTGGTGATGCTTCAGCAGACATCAAAGTAATTTTAAGTCACTTGAAGTGGGCTGAAAATAGTTGCGGAATTCCCTCACTTTGTCAGGAAGATTGACATTCAACCTTGCCAAAGCTGCACACCTATTCCACCCATTATTCTCAATTGCCCAAGGCTCCGAGGAGCTCTTCCTGTACAGATTACTCAAGACTCCAGTAATCCTCATGATCACAATCAATTGTCCTGAAACATGATCAGAAAAAGCCGTGTGTCACCGATCAATAAAGCGCGCTCCTTTCATGTACAAAAAAATAGATTCGAATTGACGGCCAGTGTCTGTGTTCTTCAACCGCACTCGACTAATTCTCTTGGCAAATATTTTTTTTTTTTTTGCTTTCCGTCGTTTCCTGTTATCATTGAGCTCAATAAAAACGTTACAGTCTGTTTATAAGGATGTTTCATGATGTCTGTAGAGTGACTGTTGGAACAGATAATGTTATGGTATACAACCGCAAGCAATTTAAAGAAAATTTGCTCATTTTGTTAGAGCCTGCTGGGTTATTTTGAAATTGAGAACTTTATTGCTATGGAAAATTGCATTTGTTGACACATGCATGAGCAGCCATTTTTATTTTGTCAGTCCGAGGGAAAATGGAGCAGCTTAAAGTGTATGTCAGGGCAAAATAGAAAGTAAACAAAACATGTGCAGTACATCTCTGCAATACATAGGCAAATCACCATGTTTGATCCCTTTAACCTCTTCCCATCAACCCAAATGTGCAGTAGCAAAGAAGGTGAGCTTTAATGCCTACACCCACACATATTAGGCAGGTTCAATCTGTACTCCCCACTGCAGGTGGTGCTCTACTGAAGCGGCAATGCAGAAGGGGAAGGAAGTTGAGAGGAACTTGGTTCCTCTATAACTTCCTGGGATCACAAGGACACAGCTATCTGATTGGACGCTGGTGCCCCATGTGACTCCAGTGGCCATCTTGGGTCAGGCAGATTCTATTTAAAACTCCAGCTCCTGGGTTTGGTGCGTTTTATGCGAGTGGCTAGTGCAGGAAAAGAATCCCTGTCTAGTAGGGATCGTGCTTAGTAGACATGTGCAATTCGTTTAGTTCCGAATTCGTTTTTCGTCAAAATTCGGCATGTTCGTTAATTCGGAAACATCCAAATTAACGGAAAACGGTTTAACAAATTTTTCCGAAAACAAATCTTCTAAAAGTACGAACATTCAAAAGAACAAAAATCCGAAATTTGAAAGAAAGAAAATCCGAAATTTGAAAATCCGAAAATTCGAAAGGACGAAAACCCGAAAATGCGAAAATAATAATGAAAATCTGAAAATTTGAAAGAACGGAAATCTGAAAAAAAGGAACGAAAATCCGAAAATTAGAAATTCCAAAAGAACAAAAAACATTCAGATAATTTCTATTATAATTAAATTAATAAGTTTATTAACCATCATTATAGTTTTTTCTACTATTATTATTATTTATTAATAATAATATTAATAATAATAATAAAAACTATAATAATAGTTATAAACGATTACAATTATAGGTATTGGAATTTCCTTTCAAATTTGGCTGCCTGATAGTGAACGTAACGAATATGAATTTATCCCATTTTATGAATTTTTGAAATAACGAATACTGCATCTATACGAATGGAACATACCGAATTCAAATTTTTCTGAATTTACAAATTACCGAAATAAGGAATACAGCATCTATACCTATGGAACGTACCGAATTTGGATTTTTTCCGAATTTACGAATTTATTCGAAATAACAGATTTTGATCATAACGAATGATCCAAAAAACGTTAAAAAAAAAATGAATAAAACAAAAATGACAACAAAAAAAAATAAATTTTTGGGCAGTGCACAGTCTAGTGCTTAGAGGTAGGGAAAGATTCCAGAGGAGTAGAGACAGTGTAGAGACTACCTCTCTTCAGGAAGCCACCCCTTTCCGTGTGGACTGACCTCTTAGCTCCTTGTTACAGATGCTTCAAGTCTTTAGATCACTGTCACAGTCCCTAAGAAATCCTGTTTGCAGTTTGCGAGAAGCCATGTGGGGGACACAAAAACATGTGGAAGAAGGTGCTCTGGTCAGATGAGACCAAAATTTAACTTTTTGGCCTAAAAGCAAAACGCTAAGTGTGGCGAAAGCTAAGACTGCACATCACCCTGAACACACCATCCCCACCGTGAAACATGGTGGTGGCAGCATCATGTTGTGGAGATGCTTTTCTTCAGCAGGGACAGGGAAGTTGGTCAGAGTTGATGGGAAGATGGATGGAGCCAAATACAGGGCAATCTTAGAAGAAAACCTGTTAGAGTCTGCAAAAGACTTGAGACTGAGGCGGAGGTTCACCTTCCAGCAGGACAACAACCCTAAATATACAGCCAGAGCTACAATGGAATGGTTTAAATCAAACATAGGTGTGCACAGCCTATTGCATTAGGGTGTGCACCCCAAAGCTCAAACACATAGAAACAGAGGCAGTGGCTATGGGTGTACACATGTCGCAGCCCCGATGTAATTCTTCGCAGCTATGGCAGAAATTACTGAGTGAAAACCACCTGTGAATGTGTCCCTAATTTTTTTTTAATGATTTTTAACATTTAAAAAAAATGTTTTTTAATTATTATTATTTTTTAATTTATTTGAATTCTTTTGCATTTTTTTAACTGGCCTTTTTGCGGGCTTTGGTGAAATATCAGGGTTCTCCACAGACCCCTGATGTCCTACATTTAAGAGAAAGAGACTGAGGATAGGATGGCGGCGCAGATGCTAGAACTGAACCCCCTGAAGCACAGAAGGAGGGAGG
Organism: Aquarana catesbeiana; assembly: GCF_042186555.1. NCBI lineage: Eukaryota > Metazoa > Chordata > Amphibia > Anura > Ranidae > Aquarana > Aquarana catesbeiana. The sequence goes on along the minus strand of NC_133328.1, from coordinate 30,983,477 downwards.
GAGAGGAGGAGAAGCCTGCAGCCCTTCAGGGGAAGGAACAAGAGGATGGGTATCTGAAATAAGGCAGTACAGCCAGTCCGCCAGCTCGGGAGGTGCCCGGGCCCCCCTTTTGAATAATTTGGGCCTGGTACAGAAGGGCAAGCTGTACTGCCTAATCATTGCACCTGGCGCACAGGGTGATTAGGGTGTGCCCAGGCACACCTGGCACACCCCCTACGCACACCTATGAGATCAAAGCATATTCATGTGTTAGAATGGCCCAGTCAAAGTCCAGACCTAAATCCAATTGAGAATCTGTGGCAAGACTTTACTGTTCACAGACACCCTCCATCCAATCTGACAGAGCTTGAGCTATTTTGCAAAGAAGAATGGGCAAAAATTTCACTCTCTAGATGTGCAAAGCTGGTAGAGACATCCCCAAAAAGACTTGCAGCTGTAATTGCAGTGAAAGGTGGTTCTACAAAGTATTGACTCAGGGGGGCTGAATACAAATGTACCCCACACTTTTCACATATTTATTTGTAAAAAAAATTGAAAACCATTTATAATTTTCCTTCACAATTATGTGCCACTTTGTGTTGGTTTATCAAATAAAATCCCAATAAAATACATTTACTTTTTTGGTTGTAACATGACAAAATGTGGAAAATTTCAAGGGGTGTGAATACTTTTTCACGGCACTGTAGAGGGTGCATGTCTGACCAGGTCTGTTATTTTATGTAATGGGCAACTGGTGAAATTGCCATAAGAGGAAAGTGGAGGAAAGACAATGAAAATAGTGGGTTGTTAGTGTAATGTCTATCTGACTGTATATGTTTTTGTAACTTCAGTTGGGCTTTACAATGCAATGTCACGAACATTCTATCCAGTCATGGGAAAGAGGCTCCTTTTAGAAACCATTCGAGAAGTTTCAGTGGCACACCTATCTAGGGTGTTGGGAGGCAACCACTTCTATATTAGGTGAGGCCCAGATACTGCACTGAGACACGGCAGGGAGTCTAGTGCCCGAGGGCGTTATTCCTGTGTTGGCAGACGTCTGGGAGTTTCTGATTACCACCCCATGCAGCCCCCCTACACAGGGGGCATAGGTGGAGTTTAATGATGTGAACGATCAGACCACCACACCAGGAGACCGTGCAATTCTTCAGAAGACCTCATCTATCTCAACTTTAGTTATAAATAAATCATTATCATCATCATATATCTAAAGCCCATTTTTGACTTTGGACTTTGTGTGTTTACTGCCTGCCACACCACGCTGCACCTTACTCACACATATGTGTCCATGGATGGCCAAAGCCAAGGTATCCAAGCACAGTGATTGAGCTCTCAGTCTCTAGTCATTATCAGACGCTGGCAGGACAGGCTCCCAATCATCTAACCACTATGACAGCCAATCACAGTGGCTATGTTATCAAGAAGTCTGTTCTGTCCTCCAGGGGTAAAGACCCACTTAAAAGGATGCCAGGGCTGGACAGAAAGGGGTTAAAGACCCTTTCACATACAGAAAAATACCTGCTGACGTGCCAGAAATGGACCCTAGAAAAGTGCTTTTGTAGGCACACAACATTTTTGTGGAATGAATGGTGTCAGCCCTGCTATGTTGTCTTTTGCTAAACTACTCATACTTCACCCACCCCAGCTTATTCTCCACAATATCGATACTAATGCTCTGTACACACGGTCGGACTTTGTTCGGACATTCCGACAACAAGATCCTAGGATTTTTTCCGACGGATGTTGGCTCAAACTTGTCTTGCATACACACGGTCACACAAAGTTGTCGGAAAATCCGATCGTTCTGAACGCGGTGACGTAAAACACGTACGTCGGGACTATAAACGGGGCAGTGGCCAATAGCTTTCATCTCTTTATTTATTCTGAGCATGCGCGGCACTTTGTGCGTCGGATTTGTGTACACATGATCGGAATTTCCGACAACGGATTTTGTTGTCGGAAAATTTTATATCCTGCTCTCAAACTTTGTGTGTCGGAAAATCCGATGGAAAATGTCCGATGGAGCCCACACACGGTCGGAATTTCCGACAACAAGCTCCGATCGGACATTTTCCATCGGAAAATCCGACCGTGTGTACGGGGCATAATTATGTAGTTCCAAGTAAAGAACTAGGAAGGCTAATTAGACTCCTTGAGATAATGCAGGAAGTGTGCACAGGACACAGGACAGCTCGGAATTTCTGACACGATCAATAGGTATTTTTTTGCACTTATCAAAGACAAATAAGAAAACGCTTTTGGTATATTTTAAAGCACAAAAGGGAACAAATAAGAGAACTTTAGTGTTAGGGGTTTACATACATTTAACCGCTTCAGCCCCGGAAGATTTTACCCCCCTTTCCTGACCAGAGCACTTTTTGCGATTCGGCACTGCGTCGCTTTAACTGGCAATTGCGCGGTCGTGCGACGTGGTACCCAAACAAAATTGACGTCCTTTTTTTCCCACAAATAGAGCTTTCTTTTGGTGGTATTTGATCACCTCTGCAGTTTTTATTTTTTGTGTCTATAAACAAAAAAAAGAGCGACAATTTTGAAAAAAACATAATGTTTTTTACTTTTTGCCATAATAAATATCCCCCGAAAATATATAAAAAAACTGGTTTTTTTCATCAGTTTAGGCCGATATGTATTCTTCTACATATTTTTGGTTAAAAAAATCACAATAAGCGTATATTGATTGGTTTGCGCAAAAGTTATAGCGTCTACAAAATAGGGGATAAATTTATAGCATTTTTGTTATTATTTTTTTTTTACTAGTAATGGCGACGATCAGCGATTTTTATCATGACTGCGACATTATGGTGGACACATCGGACAATTTTTGGGACCACTGGCATTAATACAGCGATCAGCGCTATAAAAATGCACTGATTACTGTAAAAATCTCATTGGCAGTGAAGGGGTTAACACTAGGGGGCGATCAAGGGGTTAACTGTGTTCCCTAATGTGTGTTCTAACTGAAGGGGGGAGGGGACTGACTAGGGGAGATGACAGATCGCTGTTCATACTTTGTATGAACACACGATCAGTCTCTTCTCCCCTCAGAGAACCAGGATCTCTGTGTTTACACACAGAGATCCTGGTTCTCGCCGTCTTACGAACGCATCGCCTCCAGGGGCGAGCAGTGGGTGCAACCGACGTAACATAACGGCGATTCGCCTGCCCGTGCTATTCTGTCGCAGTACAACTGCGGTGGCTGGTCGGCAAGCGGTTAAAGCAAATATATGCCTTTTTCATGCTAGGGAAAACAGATTTGTTTTAATACCCCCCTCCCCTTCATTGCACCACCACACCGTTCAGCACCTGGGAATACTGGATGAGGCCCAGATACTGCCCTGAGACGCGGTAGGGAGTCTAGTACCCGAGGGAGTTATTCCTGTGTTGGCAGATGCCTGAGAGTTTCTGATTACCACCCCATGCAGCCCCCCTACAAAGGGGGCATAGGTGGAGTTTACTGATGTGAACGATCAGACCACCACACCAGAAGACCATACAATTCTTCAGAAAGCCTCATCTATCTCAGATTTCATTATAAATAAAACACAGTGGGGGAGAGCAATGAAACGGCACCCTATAACTACTCACTGCCCTGTCCAATGTAAGGTTTGGTCCTCTTGGTTATATGCCCTGGTGGTCCCAAGGCCCTCCAGCCTGACATTGTTGATGTGCATAAGTGATGGCAGTGCTGGAGTTAGCCTTTAGGCCTTTTACCTGTCAAAGGATTAGTATTTCTGTCCATCCAGTCCTAGGATTTACACAGCTCTACCACACAGCCCAGCCCAGTCTGGCAGGGCAGGGGATGGGAGTGTTCTTTGCTACAGTTAAAGTGTTACTAAACCCAGGAGCGTTCACTATATCTGGTCACAGTACACAGAAGACCACTGGTTAAAGCTTGTAGGAGGAGTTTTCATTCTCCTCTGATTGTCCTACGAGGCTGCAGGACCCCTGACCCTCTGTCTGGACAGGTGCTGATTGGCCCTGTGCTGATCAAATGCACACTCCCAAGAAAAAATCAAAAACTCTCTAGTAATAAACTCTAAACTGAGCATGTGCAGAGTGCCCACAAGGCTCTGTTCTATCAGGAGATGGATTGGGGACAGTGGAAGAAGGGGATGATCAGAGAAGACAGGATCAAACAGCCTTTTTACACAATGCAGAGGATTAACCACATAGAGACTGATTTTACTGTTGTGGGTTTAGTAACACTTTAAGTAACAATTACACATCTTGTCCCACCCACAGCCTGTGACTGAACAGTGGAATGAGAAGCAGCAGACTCACAAGTCCATCTCTCTGTCACTCTGCTCTCTCCCCCATCAGCATGCTCCCTCCCTGCACTACAGCACAACCGATTGCTTCTCCTTCTACTACTCTGAGTTCTGCTGTACAGGCGATTACAAGAGACCTATACAAAAATTTGATTTACAGCACTGCATTAATCTGTTTCTATATCTGCCTAGAGATGAGCTTTAAAATAATCAGATGTGGTTCTTTGACGTTAATTGCTTACTCTTCCATATATTTTTTATTGCATTAAATTCATTGCAATTAAATTCAGAAAATTGCAGTCAGCTTATAGATTCCCATGGTGAGAGGGAGCAATAAAGCACAACCATTGTAAAGCACCAAAAAGCAGGAAGCAGAGCTTGAGTATGTAATGAGAAAATATGTCTACCCCAATCTGCAGATATAATTACAACAAAAAAAATGTTGATATACTATATATTCTATTTAAGTCTCAGTAATTTTTCTAGCATACAGGAGTGTCAGCAATTCCTCATATTATCAATCAGATGCCATTGCACCTTCTCTCTTCAAGGAGAAATGTTCTGGGTGGACTCTTCTATATGATTTCTGAGCATCAAACCATTACACCTCCAAATCCAGGTGACCAAAGATATGGATCTTAAAGCAAACCTGCATTGCAATCTCTGTCCTCACTTTCTTTCTCTGTCTCAAAAGTGAGACACCAGGGGTCAGTTTAAACCCTTGATATTTTACCAAAGCTCTATAAAGGGGCTCCTAAAAAAAATTGTAAAAAAAAATAAAAAATAATAATATTGTAAAAAATAATAATGTGTGTTTGTGCTCTGAGGTGCACACCCTAATGCAATAGTCTGTGCACAGTCACACCAATGACACCAGTCCATCCAGTTCAACCTGTGTGGGTGAGTGCGCGTGTGTGTGTTTGTTCATCTCAATACCATTTCCCACATCCCTGTATATTGCCTTTGCTAAGATGTCCATCTAAGAGATTTTTTTAAAGCTATCGACACTCCCCACTGCCACCACTGATTGTGGAAGGGAGTTCCACATCCTTACTGCTCTAACAATAAAGAACCACCTACACAGTTTAGGGTTGAGCTGCTTCTCCTCCAATTTCATTGCGTGGCTACGTGTCTTCTAAAGCTCCCTGAAACTGAATTGTTTTTATGCTAGAATCATTGTTGAGGTGTTTATATATCATATTTACTCTCAGTAGGTCCTCTGTTCGTAGAGGCTCCTTGATCCAGGGGGTTAAATGCAATGTAACATGCACATACCCATAGGGGAGATACTGTACTGATACCCCCTACATCCATCCTGTAGGCATTTCTATGTCACAAAAGGGATCTGGTGTAGTATGGGCAAACACAACCCTCAGTTGGAAATGGGGACCTTTGTAGAATTCCTGTCAGGGCTTTCTTCTCTGAGCTGGCCGCTCAACTGTCGGCTAATTGCCAGCTCCTATCTCTCTACACTTACTCAGCTGTTGATATCCTGCTCGTTAGTCCTGCCTACTTAAGCCGCCCAGTCCAGAGGAGCTCTGCCTTCGCCTTGGTCAACATCACAGAAACTATCTCCTGCGATCCTGTTCAAGACTTGCTTTGCTGACATCCCTTCTGGCTCCAGATCCTGCTTGCTGTTCCACTACATTGATCCCTGACTTCTGGCTTGGCTGACCATCCGTTCCGGTTACTGAACTTTGGCTAAGTTTTGACTACGTTTGTTCTTTTACTTTTATTATTAAACAAGTGTGATTTAACTGTACTTCTGTCTCGGCCTGATTTCATGGTTTCTGAAAAATTCCCCCCTCACTTCTGAATAAATCTACAGGACAGGAAGAAAAGGGAGGTCTCCCCAATGTGGCACGGGTGGCAAATAAATCCTAACAATCCTACTCTACCCAAATGTAAAAAATTTCAATTATCAGAAAGGAAGCTGCAAACCCAAACGTTAACCTAAAATAATCTTTTACCACTTTGACATACTTTCCAACAGGTGTTCCTATTTATTAAGTTCCCCTTTAACCTACCTAAATTGCTGCATGTGTTATTTTGTTAATACATTGGACAAAAGGGGAAACGCTGATTTTTTTTTTTTTTTTTTTGTCAATGTGTGTGGATGCATTCTGTAACGGGATTATGCACCTGGAACGAGCAGGATAGAATCCCAGCACTGGTTGCCACCTAACGATTCTTCTCTTCCTGCCTCAGGTAAGACTGAGATCTAATCTCCTAAAAGGAACACACCCTCCCTCTGTTCAATTGCCAATGAGCAGCTTCAGAATAGGGCTTGAATTACCCAGAGCAATTCTTAATGTACAGTCCAGGTATGGATGAAATTAAAACCCAGCTAAATTCTTGGACACCACCATCACTCCAGATGTATCAGGACATGAATAAAAAAAAAAAAAAAAAAGTTTCTTGCATTCAACATTTTTTGTTATGCATAATATAGCTCGTGCCATTGTTGGCTGCAATTTAGCATTGCCTTTTCATTTTTTTTTTTTTTTTGCCTTTCAAATGAGCCAATGTATTCATTCTTTCCACCTAGGCATTTTCTGTGAAAAATGTCAGTGAGAAATTTGGGTCTGTTTTATAACATATGGACGGCATCAAATCATGCCGTTTATGAAACAAATTTGGATAAAGAGCAAGACTAAACCTAAACTGAATTTCAAAAACCGCTAATCCAGTTTAGAGTTTTTATTTGGTGTGTAAAGAAATTTTGTGTAAATGAAAAAGTCTTATTGTAAAACAAGAATATACTGTTTTTTGGCTCATGGCTTTCAGGATTTCTAAAGTTGTTTTTTTTATTTTTTTTTTATGTATTTTCTTTATTTTGTGTGTAGAAGATTTTCTGTAGAAAAATTCTAATTGTCAAACCAAAATATAAAAAAAAAATCTAGAATTACATAGATCAGATACATCAGCCAAACATTCTTCTATTGCCAGGTTATTTTGCTAAGAAGAAAGACTACATTTTAAACTAAAACTGTAAAACTAAATTCCATATACTGTTCCAGTTTAGGGTTTTGTTGTTTTTTTTTTTTTGTGCTTTGTGGAAAAAAAATACAATATTTTTGTAAAACTAAAAAAAATCTTTTTCTTTAGAATTATTTACATCAGCAATAAATATTTCTGTTGCTATTTTGTCATTACTGTCAGGAATTAAATATTGTATTTGGCGTTCTTAAGAGATTTTTATTTTTTAGTTAATTATTGATTTTTTATTTGGTGTATGAAAATTTTATGCAAAAAAAAAAAGTTTTATTGTGCAATCAAAATATGCAACATTTTCTAGAATTAAATGCAACAGCCAGACACATTTCTATTGCTATTGTGTCATGGCTGTCAGGGATTAGTTATAATATCTGGAAGTCTACATTTTTTTTTAATGTATTTATTTATTTATTTATTCCTTTTTCGTGTCTCTTTGCACATGGCAGGGAACACCCAAAAATCTTGCAGATACTTTTATCCTACAACTCGTTAAGGGCAGCATACAGTACCTGGAAGTTTACGCAAATGCCCTAGGGGCAGGGGTTAGACAAAGGTTCCTTTCTTTTGTAACCTGTTCATGCATTATAATGTGGGCTGGCTGAGAAAATTCCAAGTGACCTTTTCCTAATAACTTTTACAAGAGATTACTTTCTTCCTTTAACAACATTTTTATTCAAATGTAATCATTATGCAAGTTGACAAACACTCAAAATGATTTTTTATTTTATTTTTGCAGACTTGTGTTTCACTCAACCAACATAAATATGCAATTGTTTCAAAAGAAATTCTAAAAATGTTTGGGGGAAAAAAGATTACCATAATACTTTGAATTGAATGAGGCTCTAAATTATGCTAATTTGGTGTAAAAAGTGGAATTGATGTACTAATATGAATATAGAAATGACAAATATACGGTAGTGGCCATGGGCTGCTACACATTCACATTTTAATATTACTCAATAACAAGCAATTATTCTCAAAAAGGAAATCAGCCTATTAAGCTATTGATCAAATGCTTACTTGCACTGTGTGTATAAATAAATATATATACACACTATATTACCAAAAGTATTGGGACGCCTGCCTTTAAACGCACATAACTCGCTCATCCATGTCTTTATGGACTTTGCTTTGTGCACTGGTGTGCAGTCGAGTTGGAACAGGAAGGGGCCATCCCCAAACTGTTCCCACAAAGTTGGGAGCATGAAATTGTCCAAAATGTCTTGGTATGCTGACGTCTTAAGATTTCCCTTCACTGGAACTGAGGGGCCAACCCAACCCCTGAAAAACAACCCCACACCATAATCCCCCCTCCACCAAATGATTTGGACCAGTGCAAAAAGCAAGGTCCATAAAGACATGGATGAGAGAGTTTGGGGTGGAGGAACTTGATTGGCCTGCACAGAGTCCTGACCTCAACCCGACAGAACACCTTTGATATGAATTATGCCCCGTACACACGGTCAGATTTTTTGATGGAAAATGTCCGTTCGGAGCGTGTTGTCGGAAATTCCGACCGTGTGTGGGCTCCATCGGACATTTTCCATCGGATTTTCCGACACACAAAGTTTGAGAGCAGGCTATAAAATTTTCCGACAACAAAATCCGTTGTCGGAAATTCCGATCGTGTGTACACAAATCCGACGGACAAAGTGCCACGCATGCTCAGAATAAATAAAGAGATGAAAGCTATTGGCCACTGCCCCGTTTATAGTCCCGACGTACGTGTTTTAAGTCACCGCGTTCAGAATGATCGGATTTTCCGACAACTTTGTGTGACCGTGTGTATGCAAGACAAGCTTGAGCCAACATCCGTCGGAAAAAATCCTAGGATTTTGTTGTCGGAATTTCCGAACAAAGTCCGACCGTGTGTACGGGGCATTAGACTGGGATGTCATTAAAGTTCATGTGCATGTAAAAGCAGGCGTCCCAATACTTTTGACAATATGGTGTATATATCTATAGAGATAAATATATATATATATATATATTGTACATGTTTTAACTACTTGAGGACTGCCCGTCGTTCGGCTGTTTGAAGAGGAATACCGTTGTTATGGCAGCAACTAGCTGCCATAACAGTGGTATCCTCTTCAAGAGCAGATGGTCCTCTTTCAGTGTTCTCTGTGGCAGATTCGCCACAAGATCACATTTATCGGGGGCGGGAGAGGGGCAGCCCCCCCCCCGCATCGCTCCGTCGGTAGCACCTCCAGTCACCATTAGCTCCTGCTGCTGTCAATTAAAGTCAGTGAGCCAATTAGGAGAGAGAGACTCTGTGTCTGAATGGACACACAGAGCAGTGGCTTAGCTCGGGTGCCCCCATAGCAAGCTGCACTCGGCAGGAGGGAGGGGCCAGGAGCACCGGCGAGGAACCCAAGAAGAGGAGGATCGGGAGTGCTCTGTGCAAAACCATTACACAGAGCAGTTAAGTATAACATGTTTGTTATTGTTAAACATAAAAACAAGACTTTTTAAGGTTAGACAGCTTTATTTTGTAAGAATCATTTATGCCTGCCCCCCCTGTGCATATATAATTAAAGACACAAGTTTTTTTTTTCACACAATAACCCCGCTCGGATACTTCTGTCCATTTTTCAGGCGGATCCGAGCGGGCAACCCATTGACTCCTATGGGCAGGCGGATGTCAGCGGAGATGTGTCCGCTGACACCCGCCTGCCATCCGATCCGCTATAAACAGACGTATGGGGATACGTTCAGCCATCTGTCTGGCGGATCGGATGAGATCTCATGAAAACGGACGTTTTTGTCCCATCTCCCCATAGAAATCAGCGGGGCTCTGACAGGTCACTCCCCGCTCAGTTAGTAGAGACGGACCTGTCATCCGCCGGCTCAGCGGAGATCAACAGGAGTGATCTCCCACTGACCTGGCGGACTCCGCTGAGCGGATCCGCCCCATGTGAAAGGGACCTAAGACATGTTGATAAGATTATTTACATTAACTGGTTCTGGGATGCCGTCATATGGCGGCATCCCAGAATGGCCGCCCTCGAGCCCCGCGCCGTGTTGCTAGGACATGGCGCGACCTCGATCTCTGTAAAGAGCCGCTCCCGCGGCTCTCTAACCATGTGATCGGCTGTGTCCAATCAAAGCCGGTCACATGTAAACAAGGAAGTGCCGATAACCGGCGCTCCTTGCCTCACCCAACAGTGCTGCCTATCAGTGCCCATCAGTGCCACCCTATCAGCGCACATCAGTGAAGGCGAAAAATTACTTAGTTACAAAATTTACTGACAAAAAAAAGTAGAAATCATTCTTTTTTTAAAACATTTGGTGTTTTTTTTTGTAAAAAATAAAAAACCCAGCAGTGATTAAATACCAGCAAAAGAAAGCTCTATTTGAGTGAAGAAAATGATAAAAAATTTGTTTGAGTACAGTTTAGCACGTCCGCGCAATTGTCATTCAAAATGTGACAGCGCTGAAAGCTGAAAAATGGCTTGGGCAGGAAGGGGGTGTAAGTGCCTGGTAGGCAAGTGGTTGAACATATCTCTTTTACATGATTCATAGGATTGTACAGTTCCTAAGATTAATGAAAAGGATTTCGCACAAACACATAAAGTGAAAATTCAATATATATTGATAAATCAAATAAATGGTGCAAAACCAATATAAAACCAAAAATGTCCAATAATAGTGAAAGGTGTGGACTTCTAATTTCCTGTTGGACACTTTGGTGAAAAATTAGCTGGATGATGTATTTTCACATACAATCAATGATTAGAAGGTTTCCTTCCCTTAAAACAAGTCCTGGGCTTGTCCCTTCTCTTTTTTTCCCCACTTGGTTGGGCCCTTCTCTTTTTTTCCCCACTTGGTTGGGCTGGAGCCCAGGACTCGGAATCGTTCCTGACTAGAAGCATTCTTAGTATCAACACACCAGGAACCACCACCAGGGGACATACTCCAACTACTCCCAGACCATCACCTGTATCCACATCAAGGCTTTATCTTAAGCCCTTTAAGGTAAGGGCAATGGGAGACTTGTTTTAAGGGAAGGAAACCTTCTAATCATTGATTGTATGTGAAAATACATCATCCAGCTAATTTTTCACCAAAGTGTCCAACAGGAAATTTGAAGTCCACACCTTTCACTATTATTGGACATTTTTGGTTTTATATTGGTTTTGCACCATTTATTTGATTTATCAATATATATTGAATTTTCACTTTATGTGTTTGCGCGAAATCCTTTTCATACAGTCTACTTTTATGGTGATTCAGTGAGCACTATTTGATTTTGCAGCATCACTCCTATGTTTTTACACATATCCTGCTTATTTAACGCATTTATATAGTAGCGCAGAGGTCCCATCACTTAATTTTCCTAAGATTAATGGTCTGGCAATAGCAAGCCTTGCTTCTGATTTTAAGAATCTCTTATGTTCAGTCTGAGTGTTTCCGATCCCGTAGGGTGATCTTCGGTAGTCAAATGGTGCTCATTATTACACAGGTGGATTGTTCGTCTTGTTGTAAAATTGGTGAGTAGGACTGATTCTACCCTCATTGTCACCATTGGGTAAGACTAAAATTTTCTAAATTTGCTGATTTGCTAAAATCAGAATTCCAATGTCAAGAAACAAGCTAAAAATGAATCATCCAACAGTACAAGAAGATGCAAAATGAAGTTCTTGCTATAATACTTGCCTCTCATTTGGTAGTCTCCCTGCAGAATGTCCACTCCATTCCTCTTTCTGGTTGAATGAGTGGTCCAATACCAATCCTTTTTTGGGTTAAATGACAAGCAGCATTATTTAACCTGCTTTCTGTGAGGTCAGGTTGTTATGAACTCACCCCCTAGACTCACAGTACGTTACTGTAGAGAGTGGCGCTGACATCATAATATCATAAGATCTCTCTAGGGAAAGGAGGTAGAAGACCCTGGGCCATCGTGTGTGTGGCCAGAAGACAGCTGGATTTAATCTTTACATACAGGAATAAAAAATATATTTCTAAAGTGGATGCTGGAAGGACAGGCAGCTATCCCCCACCTAGTTTTTCTCCAGCTGTTGTTAGGCTTAACCAGTGACAACGCTCCACGACAGGAGAGCCTGAGGGTTTTTCAATTGTACACGCACGTCCAATTGTCCTATGGCCTTCTTATTTTTTTGGGTGGTTTTATCTTTTCATATTATCACAAGCTGGAAGAGGTCTTTCAAGTGAGAGAAAGAAGGAAGGATGATTGCTGAATTGTAGATGGATTTTCAGAGATTAGCTATAGAATGGGGCTAGGATTGAACAGATGATGGAACATTCGTAATACAAACCATTAAGGGAAGGAGGGATACAGCCGTGTGTTCTGGTTGTTTGGCTATGTAACCAGAGATTAAATCTCAGCCCCTAATAGGATTAGTTATATGGGGAATTTAAAGACTCGTACGCACAGGTGTTATGATGGAACGCATGCACAAATCACTGTATTTGTAGATACATTTGTGATAAGGCCAGCATGAATCTGAAACCAAACACCAAGCCACACATGTAATGTGAAACATTTGCCAAGATCATGAAAACCAGCAAAGTACTTTCCAAATGTAAATGTTCTGCTGGTTTATTGCAGTTGCAAATTTAAAGTGATTGGGCTGCATGGGAGGCCAGGTTACTTCTGACCTAAAATGAAGTGAGAAATGAAGGGCAATACTTGGAGGGGAGAACCTCTGTGTATTGCCTGAACCAAAAGTAAGTGTTAATGTTGGCAGTCGACGGGACAGACAGGAATGAAGATAGTAAGATACTTCCTTAAATGGTAAATCCACCAAAAACCTGATGTCTCAACTGCTGGCTTCTTTGTTGTACCTCAATGGGGAGAGCAAGTAAAATATTGCCTTTGCCGAAATGGAAGGTTTAGCAGCGGCTATGAGACGGCAGGAGGAGCAGCACCCCAAAACATGTTATTATCGGCACGATTTCCAATATTCCCGGTGACTACAACACCTATGTGTCCTCTGCGCTTCTTTAGACCAGTCTACAGGAGACCGAGCGTTAATAGAGATACTGGGATGGCTTATGTGGGTCACGACGTGGTGGCCTGGTCTCTAGTGTCCCTGCTGTATTAGTATTCCTATCCTCCTCCTTTTTATTCTTGCTCTCTTCCCCTATCCTGTTTTGTCCTACTGACTAACATTTACACATACAGTATCTCACAAAAGTGAGTACACCCCTCACATTTTTTGTAAATATTTTATTATATCTTTTTATGTGACTACACTGAAGAAATGACACTTTGCTACAAAGTAAAGTAGTGAGTGTACAGCTTGTATAACAGTGTAAATTTGCTGTCTCCTCAGAATAACTCAACACACAACCATTAATGTCTAAACAGCTGGCAACAAAAGTGAGTACACCCCTAAGTGAAAATGTCAAAGTTGGGCCCAAAAGCGTCAATATTTTGTGTGGCCACCATTATTTTCCAGCACTGCATTAACCCTCTTGGTCATGGAGTTCACCAGAGCTTCACAGTTTGCCACTGGAGTCCTCTTCCACTCCTCCATGATGACATCACGGAGCTGGTGGATGTTAGAGACCTTGTGCTTCTCCACCTTCCATTTGAGGATGCCCCACAGATGCTCAATAGGGTTTAGGTCTGGTGACATGCTTGGCCAGTCCATCACCTTTACCCTCAGCTTCTTTAGCAAGGCAGTCGTCATCTTGGAGGTGTGTTTGGGGTCATTATGATGTTGGAATATTGCCCTGCAGCCCAGTCTCTGAAGGGAGGATATCATGCTCTGCTTCAGTATGTCACAGTACATGTTGCCATTCATGGTTCCCTCAATGAACTGTAGCTCCCCAGCACTCATGCAGCCCGAGACCATGACACTCCCACCACCATGCCTGACTGTAGGAAAGACACACTTGTCTTTGTACTCCTCACCTGGTTGCCGCCCCACACGCTTGACACCATCTGAACCAAAAAATTTTTACTTGGTCTCATTAGGTTCCAGCAATCCATGTCCTTAGTCTGCTTGTCTTTAGCAAACTGTTTGCGGGCTTTCTTGTGCATCATCTTTAGAAGAGGCTTCCTTCTGGGACGACAGCCATACAGACCAATTTGATGCAGTGTGTGGCGTATGGTCTGAGCACTGACAGGCTGACCCCCCACCCCTTCAACCTCTGCAGCAATACTGGAAGCACTCATATGTCTGTTTGCCAAAGACAACCTCTGGATATGACGCTGAGCACGTGCACTCAACTACTTTGGTCGACCATGGCGAGGCCTGTTCTGAGTGAAACCTGTCCTGTTAAACTGCTGTATGGTCTTGGCTACTGTGATGCAGCTCAGTTTCAGGGTCTTGGCAATCTTTTTATAGCCTAAGCCAGTGATGGCAAACCTTGGCACCCCAGATATTTTGGAACTACAATTCCCATGATGCTCATGCACTCTGCGGTGTAGTTAAGAATCATTGGAAATGTGGGTCCAAAACATCTGGGGTGCCAAGGTTCTCCATCACTGGCTTAGGCCATCTTTATGTAGAGCAAAAATTATTTTTTTCAGATCCTCGGAAAGTTCTTTGCCATGAAGTGCCATGTTGAACTTCCAGTGACCAGTATGAGAGAGTGAGAGCAATAACACCAAATTTAACAAACCTGCTCCCCGTTCACACCTGAGACCTTGTAACACTAACGAGTCACATGACACCGGGGAGGGAAAATGGCTAATTGGGCCCAATTTGGACATTTTCACTTAGGGGTGTACTCACTTTTGTTGCCAGTGGTGTACACATTAATGGCTGTGTGTTGAGTTATTTTGAGGGGACAGCAAATTTACACTGTTATACAAGCTGTACACTCACTACTTTACATTGTAGCAAAGTGTCATTTCTTCAGTGTTGTCACATGAAAAGATAGAATAAAATATTTACAAAAATGTGAGGGGTGTACTCACTTTTGCGAGATATTGTATATCATGGAACATGCTACCTGCTGTGTGTCAGTTGGCAAATAACCTGCTAGAAATTTGGAGCGCTATTAAAGTGCTACAGACTTTTGTTCTTAGTTGGGTTTTCTTTTTATTTTCTTCTTTTGCATTTAAGTTTTACCCCGCAAAATACTAAGTATGTAAGCAAGACTGCTTAAGAGCTATTGTAATCTCGTGTCTACATGGCTTATTGCTACGGTGGGCCTTTATAGTAAGGGGGCTTCCCCACGATGGGTTGATATTTTTGGTCTTGTTGTGTAATGTAACTTAAAAAAATGTCTATATTCCCTTTGCACACATTCCTGGAAGTGGCTTATAACAAATGGGTGCTGTAGAACCTGTTGGCTGGGAACTGGTATCAACACAAGGTTAAAACACATATCGCCAGCACTTCTTGGAACTTCAAATAGCATTCAAAAAGTTTTTTATAGCAATCACATCACAGCAAAATTGCAACGTTTCTGGGCCACATAAGGACCCCTTCATCAGGCATGATAAAGGGGGTTCTATGTTACCCAGAAAAGTTGCAATTCTTTGCTGTCATGTACTGTAATCACTTTATTAAACTTTTTGGATACTATTTGAAGATATGCTAGTGATATATGTTTTAATCAATGGTAAGAGCTTTGGCAGGAATTTCAACCACTGAGGTCTACCTTGCGCGTTTGGAATGACCCCATGCCGAGTGAAATAAATTAAAGTGAACCTGTACTCTGTTTCTTTTTTTTTTAAAGTAAAAGTTCTGCCTAACAGTAGGCACCACACGAGGCTTGCTTTACGTTTACTAATCAGAAAAACCTCTCCTGTACCCTTCTCTGCTTTATATTCCCTTTTATACTGGAGCCTAAATTTTCCTGACTTCATAGTGAGGCCCAAGACCATCCCAGTGTCCACAGGACAGGAGAGGAGCAAAGGGAATTTTAAGCTCTAATTATGAAGAACCTTGAATGATTAAGGTATGGCATGAAGTTGCTATGTTAATCAACAAAGCCATACTATACCCTGTTGCTGTGATACATGGGTATGTTAATAAACAAAGCCATGAACCACCAACCAAAAATCTCATGTGATCACCAATGTCAGCATCAGAGTGATCACATGGCTTTGTTAATGAACAAAGTCATGTGATCTCCACAACAGGGATGATGGCTATTACATAACTTGATTTATAAACAAAGCATTTTCATAAGGGTTAGCACTAGGGTAGGGTTACTATTAGGGCTTGGTTTAGCATTAGGGTTGCTTTTAGCGCTCATGTTATCTTGGTCTAAAAACAGGTGTAGAAAAATGAAAAAGGTACTTCGTCAAACCCTTGAAATAGAATTCTCAGATACATCTTGTTAGAAATTCTCTATATAGCCCTACAGAACAGACAGTGCACAGTCCACATGGGCTTTGCTGCTTAACTGCAGATAGGAAACTGGAAACTTTATTCAGGAAGAAGACATAAAGTGTAGTTTTAGATGCAGCTAAGAACTTATAAACACTTCCATCTACTGGCTGATGTAGTTGTTGCACAAAATACATTAACAATGTACTCCAACTCATCTAACTAATCTTAAAACTGCTCCCTCCCCTCTCCTAACACTCATATTAACTAATCTGTGGAAGAAAGATCTGTATACTTACAGTGTATTCAGGCCGCTCCGGTCACGTGATCTCCCCTGTGTCAGTAAGTGGTGATTGCTCGTCAACGGCTGGAATGTCTGTGAGTGGTGACGTAACCTATAGGCTTACTATGGCCCATCAGTTGTCAGCGCTCCCTCCTCTCCCCTGCAGCGGTTGCT
Organism: Aquarana catesbeiana; assembly: GCF_042186555.1. Lineage (NCBI taxonomy): Eukaryota > Metazoa > Chordata > Amphibia > Anura > Ranidae > Aquarana > Aquarana catesbeiana. Next base: position 30,966,480 of record NC_133328.1, on the reverse strand, counting down.
AGGTGACACGGGGGAGCCGGATCACATGACTAGAATGCCTCTATATGAGTAAGTATACTTATCGTTCTTGTATGGGGTAGTGTGTATAAGTGTTAGGGGGGGGGAGCAGTTTTAAGATTAGTTAGGTATATGCCAATATACTACTTTAAAAGCTATTTAACTCCAAATGAAAGCATAAAGTGTATGTAATTCCTAATAATGATTTTCTTTGCTTGTATTCTTTTTTGAAAGAAAAAAATCCAGAAGCTTATAACAGCTTATGCTGTACTCTTTTCATGTCCCCAGCTATCGCTGTGGACTGCAGAATGCCCCAACCAAACAGGAGAAGGGGAGGTGTTCTGTAGTCCCAACACTCCCCTTGTCCAGGGAACAAAGCTGTTTCATTCAGTACAGTTAGTGAGCGTTGTAACCCTAGAACAAGAAGTGTGTTACTGGCAGGACCCCCAGGTTAAAGCAAAGGAATATAAACTAAAAATGAAGAAACCAATGCAACCGCCATATCTAAGGACTAGTAAACTTCAATACATAGTCATTTTTTGTTTGGGTTTAAAGCCACTAAAAACACCTTCATTTTTGCTTTCTCCATTGACTCAACTGCATTTAGTCAAAATAATAAGATTGTCCCAAGTTTTTCCAGGTTTTGGCATTTGCCCTTATACCTTTGTGCATGCATTATTGCAATAGCTATGTACAGCCTCTGTGAATGGGTGGCTATACGTAGCACCAGAACTTCCTAGCCACCAACACACGCCTGGGTGTTTATACTGTATGGGCGAATGTGCTCATGTGCAATCATTCAGGAAAGGAAGGGGTTGGTAAACAGGACATATATACTAGCCCCACGCTCTGCATCCTGAAACAGATCTCCCTGTGTGTCTGCAGCAGCTGCCGGTGGAAGAGGAGAGGAGTTAAGCCAGCAGCGCGAGGAAGAAATAGGGGAGAAGCCGGCAGCACTGCAGCAGGAACCCTAAGAGAAGCAATAAGGCGGCGTGGCCATCCCCTCTGCTCCAATGGCGTCCCTAGGGGGGCCAGAGGGGGCCCTGACCCCCCCCCCCAACATTATGCTGTGCCCCACCATGTGCCCCCCAATTTAATAAAAATATATTTTTTTTTTTTACAAAAAGGCAATGTCTTTTTGTTTGCATTCGTAGCGGATGCTCTGCATCTTACTCAGGCCGCCACTGGAGTAACACAGTCTCTATTAAGAGGGAGAGCGTCCCCAGTCAGCTCCTGTGGGTGATTCCTCCCCCCTCCCTCTGCTCACTGACACTGCATAATGCGAGTGCTCACACAACCACGGCCGCCCGATCTGCTTCTTCCCCTGCATCCTCATTGGCAGGGAGAAGAGCGAGTTGCAGGAAGGACTCCACCAGGACTCTCGATTACTGAAAAAACAGACTGATTTCTCACGTCCTTAGGACAGGAGAACCAGCCTGTAAATTCCAAGAGATGCCAGACCAGTGCTGTCAATAGCGAGGGCAGGACAGCAAGAGGGGGCTGGGGAACCTCACAGTGGCAGAACACCAGGGCCCGGAGGCAAGACAACCTTTGCAACCCTGATAGTTCTCCCACTGCTTTGGACCCTTATATTTTCTTGGTATGCTGGTGACATATATCTCTTGTTTTCTGCCACCCTGGGGGGCCCCAATATGGTAGGAAGGGAGCTCACTGCAGAACATTGTGGGATCGTAGTAAGGGGCCCCAGGATATATATATATACCGTATATATATATATATATATATATAATTGCATTTTATAGTTGCCCCCCTACTTTTGTCCTTGTCCCCCCATGTGCCCCCCCTAAATATGAAAGCTGGAGACACCTCTGTTCTGCTCGGCAGGTGCCCAGGTCCCCCTTTTGCACTAATGGATCTCGAACCTGGTACAAGAGGGCCAGCTGTACTGTGTCATCAATGGCCCTGTGTGCATGAGCTGTTAAAGAGTATGCACTTGCCGCGAAAAAATATTGTATATGTGCCGCTAGGTTCACTGTCCAAGCCTGACTTTTTTAGGCATTCTATTTTTTTTTTTTTTTCTATTGTGTAAAGCAAAAATAAATAAATAAATAAATAGCACTTTTCTGCCTTTAGGAGAATAAAATGTTTCCATAAATATTAGACTTTAAAAATCTCCTGGTTTCTTTTATACTTCGAGATGAACAATTTGTTTAAACAGATCTGGTAAATACTCAGTTATGGTGACTAATGTGCTGCCAAAGTCAGAAGGAAAAGACTGCAGGATTGTAAGCCAGGCGATGGCAGCTTGCAGGTGGCTCTAGCCCAGAGCACTGGCTGCTCCTGCGGGCCATCAACCTCCCATTCTTCTTTGTAGATGATTCCTTTGAATGCAAATTCGCCCTTATTAAAGAGCAAAACCTGTTCCCTGTCAAAAGCTTTCTCTCCCAAACAGCTGGTTTACCCTGAAATACAACATCTGTAATGGCTGTGATTTTTACTTTTCCTTTTAGGCTTTCATTGGATTTTGATCTGATTTTTTTTTTTTTTTTTTGGAGCGGATGTATGCTGAAATAAAAACCAAAAAATGAAGTGTTTAATAAAACAAAAAAAAATGTCCAGTAAATGAATTTTATTCACTTTGCATTTCTAAATTTTCATACAACATTCAAGACATCTGTTGCTTACCAGAATATATTTTAGGTATGCCAATTTATAAGCACACATATATATATATATAGATATATACCTCTCTCATTATTAGAACTATTTAAAAGATTTGTTCAACTAAAATTGATATTTAAGCTGGTGGGCTAAGTCAGCCCCGGCTTCATATATGTTTTGGATACTCCAACAAAGCTACATGACATAATTCCCAACTCTGGTCCCATCTACTTGGGAGTTTTTGGGTGTTCCCTCCCTCATTTGTGTGTCCTAGCTCCTCCTGTTACATTCTTCATCATATAATATACATACAATTATCCATCAAGTACATTGGGAGCCACTCATAATGGGCCCAGCAGGTGTGCAGACACGGGAACACTGCCAGATGTTTTAATTCTCCAGCATCTTGAGTTTTGGGTGGGCTTGCACTACAGTGAAGATCCATATCACAAATCTAATCTTTAGAAACTTTCCTTAGCTATGTAAAAGAGAAAAAACACTCTACATTGTACTGTTATGCCGCGTACACACGATCAGAATTTCGGCGCGCAAAAGACCGATGAGAGGTTTTCATCGGAAAATGCTCTCAATTTTTCGGTCGGGAAAAGTTCCTATTCGAAAATGCGATCGTCTGTGGCAATTCCGATGCGCAAAATTCCTACGCATGCTCAGAAACAATTCGACGCATGCTCGGAAGCATTGAACTTCATTTCCTCGGCTCATCGTAGTGTTGTACGTCACCGCGTGCTTGACGGTCGTAATTTCAGCGAACTTTTGCGTGACTGTGTGTATGCAAGGCAAACTTGAGCGGAATCCCGTCGGAAAAGCCATCATATCTTTTTCCGATGAGAAAACTGATTGTATGTACGCGGCATAACTCTTAATCTTCTATCCAGTCCTTCAGTGCCTCTCCAAACTGATAGTAAACCTCAAAAAAGGAACCTCCATGTGGCAAGGTCCCAACTTAAAACCACAGAGACTCATAGCAAATATGTGATGGTTCTACCTACCCTGCTGGGCAAACAAATATTCTAGTGTGTCACTGCCCTTGGTACTGCCGTTGGCACATGTATATTTGGTGCTGTTTACATTGTAAATTTGCTTACCTTAGACTGACTCACTACCTCTGCTTGAAGTCTATACCATGCATCAACTTCTGTTTCAATAAAAAAATATATTTTCAAAGGTTAGTTTTGAACTTTCCTCCCGCTAGTTTGAGATAATGTCCCTGTGTTTTGTATTTTAGCTTCATATTAAAAATAGTTCCCTTCTAAACCTTATTTACACCCTTAATGTATTTGAAATCTTTCAGTCATGCCCCCTTTTCCCCTTATTTCCTCTTTACATTTTAGCTTTTTGTAGTCCCTTCTGATATGTTTTATCCCCTAGACCTTTCAACATCTTTGCTTAATGTCTCTGGACTCATTCTATCTTAACAATATCTTTTTTGTAAGTGAGGTCTCCAGAACCTGACACAGTATTCTACAAGGGGTCTAACTAAAGCTCTATAAGAGGAATTAGGTTCTCCTTCCTACTGCTGGTCATCTCTCTAGTGATAACTAGAGATCTTAACAGAGGAAATTGGGACCTTCATCCTCTTGCTGACGATCCCTCTAGTGATGCACGCCAGAATTCTAGTTGCTTTCCTCAATCCAGTTTATATTGTTTGTTCATTTTGCACATCCCTCTAGTAACCAGGAATCAGGACCTTCTTCCTCCTGCTGTTGATCCCTCTAATAATAACTAAAGATCTATATAGAGCAATCAGGACCTCCTTCCTTCTGCTGGTGATCTTTCTAGTAATAACTAAAGATCTATATAGAAGAATCAGGACTTTCTTTCTCCTGCTGTTGATCCCTCTAGTGATAACTAGAGATCTATATAGAGGAATCAGGACCTCCTTCCTCCTGCTGGTGATCTTTTTACTAATAACTAAAGATCTATATAGAGGAATCAGGACCTCCTTCGTCCTACTGGTGATCCCTCTAGTAATATAACTAAAGATCTATATAGGGGAATCAGGACTTCCTTCCTCCTGCTGGTGATTCTTCTGGTGATAATAAAGATCTATATAGAGGAATCAGGACCTCCTTCCTTCTGCCAATTATCGCTCTAATGATAACTAAAGATATATATAGAGGAATCAGGACCTCTTTCCTTCTGCTGGTGATCACTCTAGTGATAACTAAAGATCTATATAGAGGAATCAGGACCTCCTTCCTCCCGCTGGTGATTCTACTGGTGATGATAAAGATCTATATAGAGGAATTGGGACCTCCTTCCTCTTGCTGGTAATTCTTCTGGTGATAATAATGATCTATATAGAGGAATCAGGACCTCCTTCCTGCTGCTGGTGATCTCTCTAGTGATAACTGAAGATCTATTTGGGGGAATCAGGACCTCCTTCCTCCTGCTGGTGATTCTTCTGGTGATAACAATGATCTACAGTGCATCCGGAAAGTATTCACAACGTTTCATTTTTCCACATTCTATTATGTTACAGACTTATTCCAAATTGACTAAATTCATTATTTTCCTCAAAATTCTACAAACAATACCCCATAATGACAACGTGAAAGACATTTGTTAGAAATTTTTGCAAATTTAATAAAAATAAAAAAAAATAAAAAAATCACATGTACATGAGTATTCACTGCCATGACACTCAAAATTGAGCTCAGGTGCATCCTGTTTCCACTGATCATCCTTGAAATGTTTCTACAACTTGATTGGAGTCCACCTGTGGTAAATTCAGTGGATTGGACATGATTTAGAAAGGCATATACCTGTCTATATAAGGCCCCACAGTTAACAGTGCATGTCAGATCACAAACCAAGCCATGAAGTCCAAGGAATTGTCTGTAGACCTCTGAGACAGGATTGTATCGAGGCACAGATCTGGGGAAGGGTACAGAAAAATCTCTGCAGCATTGAAGGTCCCAATAAGCTAAGTGGCCTCCATCATCCATAAATGGAAGTAGTTTGGAAGCACCAGGACTCTTCCTAGAGCGGACCGCCCGGCCAAACTGAGCGATCTGGGGAGAAGGGCCTTAGTCAGGGAGGTGACCAAGAACCTGATGGTCACTCTGACAGAGCTCCAGCGTTTCTCTGTGGAGAGAGGTGAACCTTCCAGAAGAACAACCATCTCTGCAGCACTCCACCAATCAGGCCTGTATGGTAGAGTGACCAAAAGGAAATCACTCCTCAGTAAAAGGCACATGACAGCCCATCTGGAGTTGCCAAAAGGCACCTGAAGGACTCTCAGACCTTGAAAAGCAAAATTTTCTGGTCTGATAAAACAAAGATTGAACTCTTTATTCTGAATGGCAAGCGTCATGTCTGGAGGAAACCAGGCACTGCTCATCACTTGGCCAATACCATACCTACAGTGAAGCATGGTGGTGGCAACATCATGCTGTGGGGATTAAATGACCCGCAAAGCGCCACTGCGCTTTGCGGGTGACTGGTCAGTGACTGGTCTTTGTTCCAAGTGAACCCATTTACAATCCAATACATGCTCCAATATCTATGTTATATGATAACTTGTACATATTTTTTAAAGGATCACAATATGGAACTGTATCAAATGTTTTGCTGAAATCAAGGTAAGCTATGCCCACAGTACCAACCTGATCCAAAACATTTGTGATATATTTGAAAAACTCAATAAAATGAATCTGATATGATTTGTTTTCAGTAAAGCCATGCTGCTCTGGGTCCGGCAAGTTGTGGGTTTTTTTTCAAATGGTCATTGATCCTACTATTGCCACAGCAAATATGATAATAAATGCAACTGGAAAAAGTATACATAATGAAGCTGAACTTCCAAAGTTATAATGCACATAACTGACAAAATGAAAAAACATATCAAAGTCACAGTAAAACAGACATTAACAGCAAATTGGAAAGTATGCTCCCTATAAATTAGAAAACTCATTAAAAACATGCCCATATTTTTATATATCAGACCTCTTGACCATTGGGGTTTTTAATACCTGTAAAGACTACTACAAGAAAAACTTGAGGATTTTCTGGCATACAGAAAAGTTAATCATTGGCAATGCATCAAATTTTCACTTCAGCCACAGAGTTCAACAGGCTCCGTGGCCCCACTTGACATTTCCATCAGTCTGACAGCCTCCATCATGGACTTAGTTCTAGCATACCATCACCTGGCAGGTCCTTGAGGCTAAATGCAATCGATGTTCTAGGTCCAGCACACAGACCAGGGAGTTTGCAGACATGGCAATCGGCCCATATCCTATTTGTAGATTCGACGAAAGACAGGGTCAATTCTGCTTCGTTTATTTATTTATTTATTTATTTCAGGGACTTATATAGCTCCGTCAATTTACGCAGCGATTTACATATACATTGTACATTCACATCAGTCTCTACCCTCAAGGAGCTTACAATCTAAGGTCCCTAACTCGCATTCATACATACATACTAGGGACAATTTAGACAGGATCCAATTAACCTACAAGCATGTCTTTGGAATTTAAAGGGTAAGTAGTCTAGATCCATGCTCCAATTGTTCTATTGTCACACAGCCTACTACAAGAAGAAATCCAGGAGCTCCAGCAGTTGTTGAGAAACTGTTCTGGAGGGAAAAATTCACCTTTGGTGAAGCTGCCCTTAATAACTCCTGCCACCCCCAGGGTATAGCCCACCTGTAATCATAAATACCTATGTGACCTATCCAGCAATCTTTCCTCCAACATTGTCCTGTCTGGCTCCTTCTTCTACTGTACATGCACACTGTGGTTCCATTCATTCCACAGGACTAAACGTGAAGTTGTCCTTTAGGGCTAGTTTACACTTGCTTCAAAACAAGGCTTCAGACATGCTTTGTTAAAGCTCTCTGTCACTAAGCCTCTGTCACTAAATAAAATGGTTAGCTTACAGTCCTGTTTACACCTTGCTTTTGCTTGGTGCTTCGATGAGGTTTCGATGAGGCTTTGGTGAGGCTTTGGTGGAGCTGCGATGGGGCTTTGATGAGCCTTTGGTGGGGCTTTGGTGGGGCTTCGGTGAGGCTTCGTGGGGCTTCGATGAGGCTTCCATGGGGCTTCAGTGAGGCTTCAAGCAAGCTTTGCCATAGACTTCTATGGAGGCTTTGAAGACGCTTTAAAGCACTACTAAAGCTACACGGGGTATAATTTTTGAAGCAAAGCCGAAGCAAAGCAAAAGCAAGGTGTAAACAGGACTGTAAGCTAACCATTTTATTTAGTGACAGGAGCTTTGACTAGGGTTTAGAGAGCTTTAACAAAGCCTGTCCGAAGCCTTGTTTTGAAGAAAGTGTAAACTAGCCATTAATGTGTGTTGAAGCTGAAGCAAGTGTAAATGAGCCCTTAAAGTGACACTAAAATCTGGTTTAAAATAATTTCTATTCATGTATGTATTCTTAAATCAAAAAAACCCCTTATATTGCTCAAATTAAAAAAAACCCTTATATTGCTCTCAGCCTCCTCCAAATCTCCAAATTCCTTTTTGATGCTGCTGTGATCTGATATCCTGTTAGAGAGTGGCTTTGTTCATTTTCCATGGTCCTCCTGTATGTAGGACCTCTGCTCGTCGCTCCAGAGATAGACTCTGGATTTTTAGAATTTGTAGTGTGCATAGAGCAGCTCATGACCCCAACTACCCAACTGTACCGCTTGTTTCAAACAAATTGTACGAGAGGAAAAAGAACAGGTTCAAGAGCTCATTGAGGACATTACAAGGAGGCAGAAAAACACAGTAAGGGCTCATTTACACTTTCATCGGCTTCAACACACATTTACGGCTAGTTTACACTTGCTTCAAAACAAGGCTTCGGACAGGCTTTGTTAAAGCTCTCTGAATGCAATTAAAGCTCCTGTCACTAAATAAAATGGTTAGCTTACAGTCCTGTTTATACCTGTTTTTGCTTTGCTTCAAAAATTATACCCCATGTAGCTTTAGTGGAGCTTCAAAGCATCTTCAAAGCCTCCAAAGGAGTCTATGGTAAAGCTCGCTTGAAGCCCCACCAAAGACTCATCGAAGCCCCACCAAAGCCTCATCGAAGCACCAAGCAAAAGCAATTTGTAAACAGGACTGTAAGCTAACCATTTTTTTTGACAGGAGCTTTGACTGTCGTTAAGAGAGCTTTAACAAAGCGTGTTCGAAGCCATGTTTTGAAGCAAGTGTAAACTAGCCCTAAGAGAACTTTTTATGAAAAATATGTAGGTGGAGGCGGAATAACGCACACAGTCCCAGTGCATTGAAAGAACTTGCACTGAGATAATGCAGAGACAGTTTTCAAAACAACCCGGTGGGAAGGCAGCCCAACTGGGAACTCTCACAGTTCCAACAACGTGTAGAGAGCAGAATGCAGCCGAACTAACAACGTCTGTAGAGAGGGGAAGAATGCAGCCTGGCCATCTAGTGCCCAAAAGGTAGATCTCCAAAAAAGTTTTGAGTCCTAAGCTTTGCCTCCACATCAGGAAACTTTCCCTGATGCTAGTACTATCCCTATCAGGCGGGATACCTGCCCCTACTCTACCCACTCGGAAATGTGTGCAGAACCTGGGAGCCAGGGGCTTAAACAGTCTCTGCCTGATCCAAGATGGCTGCCAGAGTCACATGAGGAGGCAACATCCAATTGGATGCTTCCTCATTGACTCGTGAATCATACAGGAACTATATTCCTCTTGACTTCCTCTATGACTGCAGTGCCGCTGCCAAAGAGCGCCACCTGTGGTCGAGAAAGTAGACTGTACCTGCCTACAAATAGATTACATGACAATTAAGTAGTTTATGTGTATACATTCTTTTTTGAGAAAAAATTATATTGTTTAGTGTCACAGTAAAATCAATCTGTAAGCCTATGCAGCATATACTGCAGGAGTGTTAAAGTAAGAAAGTTAACTAATTTTACCTAAACCTGAGTTCTTTATAAACCCCTGCAATAAGAACCTTGAGAACACCTTACAAGGTTGTGCTGACCTGTAATCCTGTAACTTCCTCCTTTTCCATTTGGGTTACCAATGAAGCTTAAAGTGTTACTAAACCCAGCAGCCTGCATTCACCATATCTGGTCACCCGCAGTACACAGAACATGGGAATGCAATTATTTTAATAAATATAAACTGCTAAATACCTTTTCTCATCAGCAGTATATAGCAGTCTTATGACTTCTATCAGTGTCTGGTTAAAGCTTGTTGTAGGAGGAGTTTTCATTCTCCTCTGACTGTCCTATGAGGCTGCAGGGACCCTGACCCTCTGTCTGGACAGTGGTGATTGGCCCTGTGCTGATCACATGCACCCTCCCAAGTAAAAAAAAAACTCTCTAGCAATACACACCAAACTGAGCACGTGCAGAGTGTCCCTTAGCCTCTGTTCAATCAGGAGATGGATTGGGGACAGTAGAACAAGGATGAGAACAGAGAAGACAGGATCAAACAGCCTTTTTACACAATGCAGAGGATTAACCCCTTAGGTTCCACAGTGAGTATAGCAAGCATACTTTACTGCATATACAGACTGAATTTACTGTTGTGGGTTTAGTAACAATTTAGGGCAGGTCTCAGTCTGAATGGTGGTTTTTAAAACAAAAAAATCCAGAGTGTTTCTTTAACCGCTTGCCGACCAGCCGCCGCAGTTACGTTGCTCCCTCTGGTGGCCACTAGGGGCGCACGCGCGTGCACCCGCGCCCGCAGCTCGCCCCCGGAGCCGATGCGATTGCCTAGTGGTCTCGATGACCGTCGGGCTCCAGCGATTGCTCGTAACATGGCGGGATCCCGGGTCTCTGAGGGGAGAAGTGACAGATTGTCTATTTATACACAGTATGAACAGCGATCTGTCATCTCCCCTAGTCAGTCCCCTCCCCCCTGCAGTTAGAACACACACTAGGGAACACAATTAACCCCTTGATCGCCCCCTAGTGTTAACCCCTACACTGCCAGTGACATTTTTACAGTAATCAGTGCATTTTTATAGCACCGATCGCTGTATTAACGCCAATGGTCCAAAAATGTGACAAAATTGTCTGATGTGTCCGCCGTAATGTCGCAGTCATGATAAAAATCTCAGATCGCTGTCATTACTAGTAAAAATAAATAAATAAAAATGCTATAAATCTATCCCCTATTTTGTAGACGCGATAAATTTTGCGCAAACCAATCAATATAAGCTTAGTGCGATTTTTTTTACCAAAAATATGTAGAAGAATACATATCGACCTAAACTGGGGAAAAAATTAGTTTTTTTTATATATTTTTGGGGGATATTTATTATAGCAAAAAGTAAAAAATAATGCGTTTTTTTTTTTTCAAAATTGTCGCTCTTCTTTTGTTTATAGCGCAAAAAATAAAAACCGCAGAGGTGATCAAATACCACCAAAAGAAAGCTCTATTTGTGGGGAAAAAAAGGACGGTAATTTTGTTTGGGTGCAGTGTCGCACGACCGCGCAATTGTCAGTTAAAGCGACGCAGTGCCGAATCGCAAAAAAGTGCTCTGGTCAGGAAGGGGGTAAAATCTTCTGGGGCTGAAGCGGTTAATGTGCAGATCTACATAATATATTGGTGATTTATGAAAATAATAATAATGTACTTAATATAATAAAAATAATAACAATAAAATAATTTACCTAAAGCCATAGAAGCAAAGCAATACATCTGAAAGAAGGTGCAGGACAAGCATGCGCAATCTAGCTGCTTAAAATGACCTTAAAGTGGAAAATCTCTTTTAGTTTATATAACGGCAGTAGAAATTCTTGTGTTTAGGTTGCAAAGTATCCTCAAAGCGGACTCAGCCATCACACAGCTTTGCACTGATCACTCATAGACTTTATCTCATCGAAGTTTTCTTGAAAGAAGATGTCACCATACTTGTAGATGTCAAATCAATCAAGAGACGACTCACCTGGACCATACCACCCCCCTCCCCCTGGGGGGTTAACTTTCATGTCTAGAAAAGCCTGGTGTGCAGTTTGTTTTTAGCAGAGTGATCAGCTGTAATTCTAGCTGGGAGCATCTCCAGTCTGCACATCAAATGTCCCCATTGACCGACCAGTTATATTCTCACTTTGTACAAGTGATTGTATTCTTGTTCTTCAAAAGAAAAACTTCTCCCATGAAAATAAATTAGGTTTAATTACATTTAAAAGGGGTTTTGTTTCTTCTTTTCATCCATCAACCTTTCTGATGGATTGGCCAATAATATTTAGTATGGCTCACCAAAGAAAGTTGGAAACTCGTTCTTCTTCTCGGGATGGGTGACTTGGCAGTAGTGTGAGTACTATAAAGGGTTGGACATAGATGGAACCAATTTCTGTCCCATCTGAAGAAGTTTCAACGAACTTGGATTATTCAATCTGTTAGATCATATATATTTTTTTTATATTAGATAAAGCCAGGAAGAGTTAGGGCCTATTATCGCTGTCTGTGTCTACAGTGGGGAGATCCTCTCTCTCGAGTTGACCTGGTGACCATTATCCCCTATAGAGAAAGTCATGATAAATCCAAAATGTTCCAGTTGACTTCGGAAAAAGGATAGAGAGGAAACCATTCAATAGGGACACCTGTTCTTTTGAAAGGTCTCTGGGATTTCCCCTTACTTTCGAGGGATTTCTTCCTGTTATAAAAGGGAATTGAAGGAAAAGCCCCCAATGCATCAGACAGCAAAAACAAATTAGTAAAAAGTCAGATGATTTCAGGGCAAACCGATCTTGCCACAAAATTATACATTTTTCTGTTGGAATGTCTCAATTTCAAATATTGTTTATCGAAAAAAGAACCTTGTATGTCGGACTTTAATGGTACATGAAAAGGACTAGTACAAAAGTTCTATAGAATATGAGCCTTTATTACAAATATTCAAATAGTGTATTGAAACCATGTGAGAACAAATCCCACACAAACATTAGGCCATATATGTACAAAATGACATGTTTCGCTTTGCTGAATTGCCCAAGGGGTCGACGCGTTTCGTATCAATGAGCTTCTTCAGGACTATTTTTGCCCTGGCAGTAAATAAAATAGGCCTAACTAAGAAAACATACAAAAAATAAGTACATAGCAATTTCATAATTTTATAACATTATAAATCATTATTTGTGCCACTTACACGATGCCTGGGAAATGTGACAAAGAGATGGTAATAAATGGCTGGTATCAAGGAAGTATACATGGTCAATTTAGGTATAATTTATACAGGGTAGCAGGATAACATGCACTATATTACCAAAAGTATTGGGACGCCTGCTTTTACACGCACATGAACTTGGCATCCCAGTCTTAGTCCGTAGGGTTCCATATTGAGTTGGCTCACTCTTTGCAGCTATAACAGCTTCAACTCCTCTGTCCACAAGGTTTAGGAGTGTGTCTATGGGAATGTTTGACCAATCTTCCAGAAGCGCATTTGTGAGGTCAGGCACTGATGTTGGACGTGAAGGCCTGGCCCGCAGTCTCCGCTCAAATTCATCCCAAAGGTGTTCTATCGGGTTGGGGCCAGGACTCTGTGCAGGCAAGTCAAGTTCCTCCACCCCGAACTTGCTCACCTTTTTATTTTTTCCCTTTTTTTCTGCAGTCTTTTGGTTAGTCAGCTGATGACATCGGCTCTTCCTTTTTTTTTCCTTAGCAGTGGCAGTGGATATTACTTACTCTAATGCCCCGTACACACGATCGGAAATTCCACCAGCAAAAGTCCGATGAGCTTTTGGTCGGAAATTCCGACCATGTGTATGCTCCATCGGAATTTCCGAAAGGAACTTTTTCTGTCGGAAAAATAGAGAACCTGCTCTCAATCTTTTGCTGGCGGAAATTCCGCCAGCAAAAGATTGACAGCAGGTTCTCTATTTTTCCAACGGAAAAAGTTCCTTTCGGAAATTCCGATCGTCTGTAGCAATTCCGACGCGCAAAATTCCTACGCATGCTCGGAAACAATTCGACGCATGCTCGGAAGCATTGAACTTCATTTTCTCTGCCCATCGTAGTGTTGTACGTCACTGCGTTCCTGACGGTCGAAAGTTCAGAGAAATTTTGTGTGACCATGTGTATGCAAGGCAAGCTTGAGCGGAATTCCGTCGGAAAAACCATCCAAGATTTTTCTGACGGAAATTCCAATCATGTTTACGGGGCAATAGAGATCAGGTATTAACGTGTGGCCAGCACCCCAGACGCCCACCAATCTGCTGTGGCAAAAGTCAATGCTCCAGCCCCTAGTACCTGCCTGATTTAAAGTGAACCTCAAAAACAGAGGATTATCAATTATGGGCACCACAGTGGCTAAGTGATTAGCACTTCTGCCTGACAGCATTAGAGTCACTGGTTTGAATCCCAACCATGACAGTACCTGCCTGGAGTCTGCATGCTCTCCCTCTGTCTATGTGGGTCCCACACTCCAAAGACATGCTGGTAGGTTAATTGGCTCCTGTCTAAATTAGCCCCTAGTATGTATGAATGTGAGTTAGGGACCTTAGATTGTAAGCTCCTTGAGGGCAGAGACTGAAGTGAATGTATGATATATATGTAAATTGACAGTGCTATATAAGTACCTGTAATAAAAAAATATTTATAAAGGCTCCTGATGACGTGAGATGTGACGAAATGCATAGGACGGAGCCACGTAGCCACACCACCGCGCATGTGCAGCTGCTTGACGGCCATCTTTTTTGTGGGAAGCCCGGTTTGTCAGCGTTCGCCATGTCTGATACATGCTTAAGATCCCTGTAAACATGTGAGTGCATCTTTATCAGCAATAAAGGAAAGATTGTTTTTACAATATTACACTATTGGAGTGCTTCTCTTTTATATTTGGCCTGGCGCCACTCTGGAACGTTTGCTGAGTAGCCGTTGTTTGATTGCTGGAGCTGCTTGTTCACCAATCATAAAGTGACCTTCCTAACCACCTGAGATGTTGGATTGTCTTTGTAAGATCAGCGTATGTTGACCACCCTTATCAGGGGCTTTCCTAAGGATTCCTTTTCCATCACAGTTGTGGGAGCACTGTAATTGAAATTAAAATTGAGCTTTCAGCCTTTTCTCTTGGAGATATTCTTTTGGGCTTTATTTGATTTTCAATATGCAATTCTCAGCTTTATAAATTACTGGTGTTCATTTATTCATATATGTTGTTTAACACTTAAGCGCTGCATTTTTGTTTTTATATATTTGTTGAGTGTTTTCGGGTCAGGACACAGTGTACAACAGTTTTGTATTTTTACTCTAGCGCAGATTTTCACCAATTTTGAATAAATAAAAATTATATAGGGACCATCTATAATGTTAATCGTGCCTAAGCAGTAGCTTGAAACGTTTCCCTTGAATTCCCCAATAGGAATAGTAGTGAACTTCCACTGTACCTTGAGCCTCGTAAGTATACATCTGCAGCGTGAGATCATCTCAGTCACTGCTGCCCCTGACTGCTAGTTTCACCAGATTTGGAAAGAGATTCAGCATACCCCCCAACTTTCTGATATGATAAAGAGGGACACCTTTTAGCACACAACATGTAAGCAAATGGCATGTCCCTGCCACTGCCCCTGTTAAAGCTGAAGTCCATGCAAAATGTAAAATCCCTGCTTTTATAGACACCAGGGATCTAACACTAACCTCTCTATCCCTGTAAAGAAAAGATGAGTATACATACCTTTTTGGAAGGCGATCAAACCCGCTCCGACCCGATCTCCAGCGCGGGAAGCTCTGCAGAGGACATGGGCGACAACAGCTGTGAAATGAATGGGAAGTGACGTCACCCATAGATTTACTATGGGGATTTCGTTGTCCTACGTCTCCTCTGCACCCACCTACATAGAGAAGCTCTGGCTGACAGCTCAGCGTGGGATCCGGTCAGATTGGCTTCCAAATGTATACTCGTTTTTTTTTCTTTACAGGGATAGAGAGGTTAGTGTTAGATCCCTGGTGTCTATAGACGCAGGTATTTTAGATTTTCCATGGACTTCCACTTTAAATGGGCCACAAAGATCTAAAATGCAGAACATGATTGGCTAAACCACACAAGTGCTTTTTTGACCGTTATTTTTCCTTTTAGTTCGCTTTTTCAAAATAACAAATGTAGTAATATGGAGGTTGGTTAAAAAGTTTAGTGCAATATATCACTTTTGGTAGTAAAATAGCACACTTTGTATAGAGATGTACTCATCGGACCAAAAAGAGGGACAACTGAGGCTGCATGGGGGACAGAGGGATTTGGTCTCAAATAACATATAGTCCATCCAAATGAGGGACAGTTGGGAGCTATGGATTTAGTGATATCACTACTGTACTACTCACTGTTCTCCTTGCTGGAATAGAAGCTGTACATGAGGACCTGCAGCGCAAGGATCTCCCTGCTTCTGTGTTATTCATTTTGTGGATATGTGCTTTCTGAACCTTTCCTTCTGCTTCTTTTCCCCACCATTCATCAGATCATTAGTTGTTAGGATTTTGACTACCTCTACCAAGATGGCCACCTCCATAATGTGCAGACCAAGGTATAGTAAGTCATTAACGGGGGAACAATCAATTGTAAGGGGCTTTGATGTCCCGGCTGTCCTCCCAGGGGGGGGACCGACAGGTAGTTGGCTGTTTGCCCTCCCCAAAAGAAAAAAACACCAGCTGCCACTGGTAACCACAGGTTGAAGGAAAGAAAATTGCTCAATTCCCTCCTGGGCGCTATTGTGTTCGGCCGACGGGAAGCCTTTTCCACCAGCAGAATATAATGGTCATTGCTCGTGGCTATAGCCGCCGGCAGTGATCGGGTGAAAAAATCCAATAGGCTGGAGGAATAAACTTCAGTACAACCAGCCTGCCCATTCCATCTGTCTATGGTCGGTTTAATTTTCAGCACAGGCATGCCTGGAACTAACAAAACATAAATACAGACTAGAAAGAAACACCTAATAAATGTATAATGTAACTCTAAAGTTTGTACTTTTTACCTAAATTGTACTTAGACCTTTTATTTTCCTGCTCTTCGTAGTCCATTTGATGAACCTATTTAAATGTCATTCTCTCAAATTTTAAGCAGGACAAATATTCAAAAGCCAGAAATAAACAAGATTGCAATTTCAGAAAATTACAATACAATATTCCATTTGTCTGTCAAAAGGTAGTTAAGGGAAAGTAACAGCTAAGAAGTAAATAAATATTCCATGGGTTGGATTTTAGGCGGCAGTCAGGTGCTATTTGTGCACAAAATGTTGTGTTGGGAGCTGGTATTTTCAAATACAGATTTTGAGATGACATTTATTAAATTTTAGCAATTGCTTGATAGAAATGGCAGTAATGGTTTGAGGTCATCCAGTTCAAGGAAGAGCTCTCTAGCCCACATGGTTTATAGAAGACTTGTATGGAAAACATGCAAAGATTACCGGTCTACGAATGAACAAACACAGCCTAATTGGGTTCCCTCAGCTTATAGCACCAACAGCAGTGGTGGCCCGTCCATAGAGGGCGCATAGGCGTCGCCTCCCCTATCCATGCGTCTGACCCCCTGATCTACATATCAGTGGCACCGGACCATGGATTCCAATGCAGGGTGAGTGTTTTATTTAAGCACCTAATTAGAGTCTGAGCCTGAGGCTCTAATAGGCTTCAAAAAAATGTGGCCTCGGAGTGCAGAGCATTGCGATCCGAGGCCTCCCAGTTGTGTGACCATAGCGAATGAATTTTGCGCTATTTTCACACTAAAGTTCCTCCCCGCCAATCAGAAGGCAGGTCTGTGAGACCTGTTTCCCGACTGGCCAATGCATCAGGCGATCACCTAGCGGAGGAAGCTAGCGGCCCATTCCCGCACTCCAGGAGAGGAGGAGAGGACACCCCAGCCCCGCGGGTAAGTGCCCGGGGGGTTCAGTGCTATGCCACGCCGCCGGGAGGGGTGTTCTTTGTTTGCCACCCCCCCCCAAAAGAAGAACTCACCAGCCCCCACTGACCAACAGTTTAGGTCCTCTTTAATAGACAGAGGTAGCATCAATCCTTGCCAACATCACGGTGGACCTGCTTGGACCGGAGTGGGTAGTGTTACTGTATTTTTTATAGCTTATAATCCTGTACAGCCCCATCAATTTCCATAGCTATGTGTTTGAAAACTTTCTCAGTGACTTTTGCTCTTGTAGACCGGTAATCTTTGCATGTTTTCCATACAAGTCTTCTCCCATAAACCATGTGGGCTAGAGAGCTTTTCCTTGAACCGGATGACCTCAAACCATTACCGCCATTTCTATCAAGCAATTGCTAAAATTTAATAAATGTCATCTCAAAATCTGTATTTGAAAATACCAGCTCCCAACACAACATTTTGTGCACAAATAGCACCTGACTGCCGCCTAAAATCCAACCCATGGAATATTTATTTACTTCTTAGCTGTTCCTTTCCCTTAACTACCTTTTGACAGACAAATGGAATATTGTATTGTAATTTTCTGAAATTGCAATCTTGTTTATTTCTGGCCTTTGAATATTTGTCCTGCTTAAAATTCGAGAGAATGGCATTTAAATAGTTTCATCAAATGGACTACGAAGAGCAGGAAAATAAAAGGTCCAAGGACATTTTAGGTAAAAAGTACAAACTTTATAGTTATATTATAAATTTATTAGGTGTTTCTTTCTAGTCTGTATTTATGTTTTTTTAGTTCCAGGCATGCCTGTGCTAAAAATTAAACCGACCATAGACAGATGGAGAGGGCAGGCTGGTTGTGCTGAAGTTGATCCTTCCAGCCTATTGGATTTTTTCACCCAATCACTGCCGGCGACTATAGCCACCAGCAATGACCATTGTATTCTGTTGGTGGTAGAGGCTTCCCATTGGCCGAACACAGTAGCGCTGCAGGAGGTAATTGAGCAATTTTCTTTCCATCAACCTGTGGTTAGCAGTGGCGGCTGGTGTTTTTTTCTTTTGGGGGGGGCGGCAAACAGCCACCTCCCTGTCGGTCAGCGGTGGCGGCAACCCCCCTCCTGGGAGGACAGCCGGGACATCAAAGCCCCGCACTTACCCCATCTAGGAAGTAGGAACGTGTCCGGCGGCTTTCTTCCTCCTCCTGTGGTGTGCATCACGGCGCCTTCCACCGTGCATCTCCCTCCTCCTCCTCCTCCTAGGCGCCAAATAGGATCGCCTGACCTTTCAGCCAATTGAGAAATGGGTATCAGACCTGCGTTTCCTGATTGGCGGAGAGGCGATTCAGTGTTAGAAAAGTGAATATTCATTTGCTTTTCTAACACACCTGGGTGGGCTCTGAGCGCACTCAGGTGTGTTAGAACCCTATTTTGAAGCCTATTAGAGCCCATAGCTCTAATCAGGTGCTTAAAAAAAAACCCACCGTTGTAATCCATGCGCCCGGGGCCGGATGCATGAATAGGGGGTGGCCGTGGCGGCCGTAGATAGTTTCATGATATGCATGAATCTATCTATTAACCATAAAGGGGGTGGCGTGGATAGAGGGGCGGCGCCCTTAATGGACGGGCCGCCCCTGGTGGTTACATAGCTTCCTAAAAAGCCTGATGCAAGCAGTGGGGTGGCCCTTGGGAGGATGTTTTGCAAATATCAAAATTCCTTGATTGGTGGATGTCAGCCTTAAAGTGGTGTTCCGCCCAAAATTATACTTTTTAAATAAAAATACCCCTATAATACACAAGCTTAATGTATTCTAGTAAAGTTAGTCTGTAAACTAAGGTCTGTTTTGTTAGTTTATAGCAGTAGTTTGTCATTTTATAAACTTACAGCAGGCCGTGGCCATCTTAAGTGTGGGCATCTGAAGCCAGACTGTATTTCTTTGTGGATCTCATCCTTGCAGATCTCGCACATGCTCAGTGCAGCACAAGCAGTGTAACAGGTTTCAGGTCAGGTTTCCATAGCAATGGCAGTTTCAGAGAAAGTTGCCGCCCCTTCCCAGAAGGCATTGCAAACAGGAAATGATGCGATAGGGCCACGGCCAGAGAGGAGGAAGTGAAAAATGAATACAGCAGATATACAGTAGGTGCTGAGAAAAAAAATTAAAAAATATCCAATTTGTTTACAGTGCACAGTTTAGTGAGGGATGCTGAAGAGTTGTAAAAGTGGGTGGAACTCCACTTTAAGGAGTGGGTGTTCCTAGGCAGAATTTATTTGCACGCAGATGCACTACTAGGTAATGTCCACACATGATGCTGAGCTCCATCACTGAAATCTAATGAATAAAGCCAGGGACGTGGGGGGGGGGGGGAATAGCTAGACGATGCCAGAGGTCCTCCAACAAGGAAATTAGGGAGGGCTGTATCTGACTTGCTGCAACTTCTAATGCACACTATGAGAAGTTCACAGCGTGCAGTGAAATCACAGTAAGCTATTTCAGTCCAGGAGAGTAGCTGGTACAACTGGGCAAGACTAAAGGGAAGGCTGAAGGTTAGCTTTAGAGCTTCAAATATTTTTTTGGATTCGAGTGAGGAAATTTAGAATCCTATCATTTCCTATAATTTCCTGTCCTTGTGACACCGATACAAAAAATAGGGGGTAAGTTGTTATCAGGACAGGAAGGCATGTCAGACTTTTCATTCCTTTCTTACTCTTGTTTTTGGAATAAAGAGAAAGCCCGAAGGCTGGAGATGCGCTAGAAAATTAATATGTGATGCAAAATAGTGATTGAATCAAGAAAAAGCTGCCAGCACCTTAAAGTCTAGTACCAAACTAAAATAACAATATACAATCCAAAATAGATGCAGCGCTAATACAATTGCATGAATATCACAAACGTTACGTGAAAACTAATCTTACTGTGAAAAAAATGTATACATATATATATATATATGCTAATGAGAGAGTAAAAAAACTATAACTGAAGCAGAATTCCAATATTATAGCAATCCATATGTGGTAAAGGATTAAAAAAATATAAATAGTGACCATATATTTAGTGAAAAATAAATGACAAATGAAAAGTGAAAACTAATGCCGCGTACACACGGTCGGACTTTTCGTCTACAAAAGTCCGACAGCCTGTCCGACAGACTTCCGGCGGACTTTCGGCGGACTTGCAGCAGACTTTCTAACGAACGGACTTGCCTACACACGACCACACAAAAGTCTGACGGATTCGTACGTGATGACGTACACCGGACTAAAATAAGGAAGTTCATAGCCAGTAGCCAATAGCTGCCCTAGCATGGGTTTTTGTCCGTCGGACTAGCACACAGATGAGCGGATTTCGGGGTCCGTCGTAGTTACGACGTAAAGATTTGAAGCATGTTTCAAATCTAAAGTCCGTCGGATTTGAGGCTGAAAAAGTCTGCTGAAAGTCCGGAGAAGCCCACACACGATCGGATTACCAGCCAGCTTTAGTCCGTCGGCGTCCGTTGGACTTTTGTAGACGAAAAGTCCGACCGTGTGTACGCGGCATAAGGCCCATTAATCGTTAAGCCCATACACTGGTAAGAGAAGAGAAAACACCAATCCGTGTAGAAAGATGAAATATTGCAGGGAAGAAACAACGTGCAATTTCCACAACCAGGTGATTCAAAGGATGGCTTGCTTACCAGATGGTGATGACTGTTAAACAGCAGTCTCGCCCAGCATAGGGAAATCGGTCTCCCCAAGACCCAAGCAATTTCTGAAACAGATGCAAATCGCTAATGGTACTCGGGAACAGAGAAAAGAAAACCATCCATAGTACAGTACATTTTGATAAGGAAATTGTTTAATGAAAAGAGGAATCGCACTTACAAAGTAGAAGCCAATCAAAAGCAATGAATAAGAGGCAGCGAGGCCAGCGGTGTCCTCATCAGCTATCCTTCACTTCCTAATAGGTATAATTTGCCCATCCACTTCCTGAAAGGAAAAACATAATGACGTCACCGTTGTAGGCTCCACCCTACGCGTTTTGTCACGATAGGATGTGGTCTTGGGATTGGCCAATTTTTTTATTCCCTCACTAGCATATGTATATATGTATACTTATTTTTCACAGTAAGATTAGTTTTCATGTAACGTTTGTGATATTCATACAATTGTATTAGCGCTGCATCTATTTTGGATTGTGTACTCTTGTTTTTGTCTGTATCCCCATTGGAGAGATTTCCCATCACTTCCTGCACTGACTGGCAGGGGGAAAATCTCCCCAATGGAGAGAGATAGCATCCTTACAAGGGTGTTTCCTTGCTTTAATAAAAATAGAAAAAAGATCTTTTCACTTAACACCTTGGCGCCGAGCGCAAACAAATATGCGGCCTCTAGGCGGTCAGGCCTTGGCACAGAGCACCTGCATATTTGCGTGCAATGGCACCAATAGAGCTGTGCCGAGAGTGCGTACCCTGCACGCTCCCAGCACAGTGACTGGCGGGTCACAGAAAGCTCTCGATCTCTCCTTGTAATCGAGAATTTTCTGATTATGTGAGCGCCGTGACAGCCAGTCACGGCGGTCACATGGTCACAAGCCCCGTCCTGCCTCCTGGCATTCTAAACCCCTTACCGGGCCAAGGGGTAATAAGTAAGAAGAGGGACATACAATACCAGATCAGTTACTAAGTGCTAATTATTGAATGCACTGGATCTAACTCTGGTGCCTATTGGACAGCTCATATTTAGGCACTCAGCACAACTACTGTAAAGGGAAATGGCGGTAATACTATGAAAATTGAGGCTGTTATTATAATGTCTGAGTGAATATCTATTTCTGTGACTTATTGTATTTTAAAATACATTTCTTTCAAAGCAAGTTTATTTTTAATTTTGTGTTTTGTATTAAGTTTCATTTTTTTAAAATCTCTTTCTAAAATGGTTTTATTTGGAAAGGCCGATCTATGTTTATGGTTTTGGATCATTTTCCAAATTGCTGAGTTAGAGTAAGGCAATGTGGTTGGTTGCGCTGGCGGCCAGTTTCATTGGGGCTCCACACAGACCTGGATATTATCCAGACGCATTATGATTCATGAAGAGTGAAGCACAGAAATCTGGAGCAAACCTGGCAACCCGATTCCTTATTTCATTTTACTGGTGAACAAAAAAGTAGCAGCAGTGAGCGGCAGTTCATCTTTCTTTTTTTTTTTTTCTTTTTTTTTGGTCACCAACCCACAGATCCTGTTCATCATATTTCTATATTTTATATTTATGTGAACATTGCACTAAAATCCCTATCCCTAATAGTTTTTTCCACTTTTATGTGAAAATATTTTATTATCTTAATATAATTTAAAATTATATAAGATGTTATTATAATATGTTATTTTTTTTATTTTTAAAATATTTTATTTAAAAATATATATTTTTCATCCATGTGCCTAGCTCCCGCTCTGTCCATTCACTATATAGTTACTAGATGTAAACCCATTTGCACTAAAAATTCACAAAAGGTTTTACCAATATGATGGGGGGTTTTTTTTGTTCCATCCTTTTTTATCCCTAATTGTTTTTTTCCACTTTTATTTGAAAATATTTTATTATATTATTATAATATTAAATTATATAAGATTTTATTATAATATGTTATTTATTTTATTTTTAAAATATTTTATTTAAAAAATATATATTTTTCATCCATGTGCCTAGCTCCCGCTCTGTCCATTCACTATATAACTACTAGATGTAAACTCATTTGCTAAAATCTAGTATGTCATTTCAAAAGTCAATATTTTAAAAATCTCCAGCCTTTGTTAAAATGATCCCTGGTCAGTGCCGCATTACTAAATAGCCAGAGTAGGCATCGTCTTATGGGCCCCATGCCACTTAAAGGCCCCACGACAATGGATCTCAATAATATTGAGGTTGAAGCTTTCTTAAATTGTTTACAAAAGATAGAAAAAAAATAAATCAATTAACCACTTAAGGGCCGGAAGGATTTACCCCCTTAACGACCAGGCCATTTTTTGCGATACGGTACTGCGTCGCTTTAACTGACAATTGCGCGGTCATGCAACGTTGTACCCAAACAAAGTTTGTGTCCTTTTTTTCCCACAAATAGAGATTTCTTTTGGTGGTATTTGG